>NC_141601.1:55676779-55903996 GCF_047967505.1 Dipteris shenzhenensis | reverse complement strand
TCGAGAGGTTTTGTGTGGTAGCAGATATCCCCCCCTCTTCCTGGCGAGCCCTCTTCGGCTGCTGAGGCGGTCAGGATGGATGGGGTACCTAGGGTTAGGGTCATTGTCCAGGATCCTAATATTTCAGATGACCACATCATGCTATAGCGACCCGATGGGTCTTTCTTCCGCCAGAGATTTGAGGTTGCAGGTCGGCAGAACCAGTGCAGAATATGCAGATCCTCAGGGCACTTCGCCAGCGATTGCCCAAAGAAGAAAAAGAGGCCCAGAAAGCAACCAGCTCGTACTAGCTTACGACAAAGCGCAAGAGCAGGACCGACCGCTCCACAGGCACCGCCTCAGACACGGGCTCCCCCTCCTCTTAAGGCTACTCGAGTCCCTCCTGCACCCCACACCACCTCTGGCCCATGGTGGGTTCCGGTTGCGGTTAGGCCCTCTACTTCAGATCACACCTCCACCGCTTCGGAGGCTACCCCCTTGGAGCCTCGGGAGGAGACTAGTGTTCAGGAGCCTTGTTCGACTCCACCCCAAGATCAGGCTATATCTTCCTCAGCAGCCCAGGTTGTTGGCACCTCATCTGCAGCACTTCTTGATCAGGACTTAGTACAGTTGCCTCTTCCTATGGATATAGGAAAGGGGGTCTTACATTCTCTCCCTGCTTCGGTAGGAATCCTTCGTACCCCCTCCCCAGGACTGGCTCAGCGGAACTCCTTTTCCGCTCTGGAGGACCTCTCTGACCTCCCAGATGATTATTTTGTACCTTCCATTTTCGGAGAGCCAGTTATCGGCATCCCTTTTGAGAGATCTTTCTCTCTCTCACCTGTGGACTTTCCTCTCCTTGGACCTCGTGTGTATGGCAGGAGGTCAGCTCTAGTATAGGGTTCTTTTTCCGCCACCAGGTCGGGGAAGGTATTCCAACCCGCTTCCTCCCGCCGATGAGGATAGCCAATTGGAATATACAGGGATTGGGCGGCATCCCTCATTGCCGTCGTAGACATCAGGAATCAGGTCCATCCAGGTGTTTTAGATGGTTCCCTAGACATTCTTTTTCTTCAGGAACACAAACTGGATGTCAGAGATTGCTCCAAGTCAGGTAAGCTGCTTTCAGGCCGGTTTTTTTGCTTCTTGCCTTGGGAACCAGAGGAGGTACATGCATATCAGTTTCAGATTCCATTCTCCCTCTGATCATTGGACACAGTACCATAGCCCCCTCTAGGGCCCAGTGGGTTTTACTTCTGATTGACGGACGTAAGGTTGGTTTCCTAAACCTCTATGCTTCGAACAACAGAGGGGACGGTGTTCTGTTTTGGAAAGAGTTGCTCTCATGGGCTGACATTGCAGATTCGTGGATTATTGGAGGTGACTTCAACATGGTTGAGGCACCTTCTAATAAGCAAGGGGGCAGAGGTGGTTCCCTAGACATTCTTTTTCTTCAGGAACACAAACTGGATGTCAGAGATTGCTCCAAGTCAGGTAAGCTCCTTTCAGGTCGGTTTTTTTGGCTTCTTGCCTTGGAAACCAGAGGAGATACATGCATATCAGTTTCATATTCCATTCTCCCTCTGATCATTGGACATGGTATCATAACCCCCTCCAGGGCCCAGTGGATTTTACTTTTGATTGACGGACGTAAGGTTGGTTTCCTCAACCTCTATGCTTCGAACAACAGAGGGGACCGTGTTCTGTTTTGGAAAGAGTTGCTCTCGTGGGCTGACATTGCAGATTCGTGGATTATTGGAGGTGACTTCAACATGGTTGAGGCACCTTCTGATAAGCAAGGGGGCAGAGAAGGTGGTATTCATTCCCTCGAGAGAGCAGCTTGGGATGCCTTCTTGTTCAGATTCAGTGGCAGAGATGTTTGGTTAGATGATGCATTTCATGTTTAGTCTCAGTCACTTTTGTTTTCATGGTCGAACCATAGGGTGCAGATGCCTATCCATGCCCGGATTGACAGATTCTGTGGATGATTGGGCTCTTGATAGAGGGGGGACAGTTTGCATTGCACCTGGATTCTATGTGGATGACTAGGCTTTTGATAGAGGAGGGACAGTTTGCATTGCACTTGGTGTTTCCACTTCCGACAATTTTCCAGTAGTTTTGTCCATCTCAAAGCCCCATCTGAGGGGATGGTCTCACAGTATCAGGATCCTCGATGCCCTATACACGGATGAGACTCTCACAGAGGCAGTCTTGGAGATTTGGGTTTCTCACATGCAGGGGGGGTGGTGTGAGGGAAGGAAAGAGGGAGAAGAACAACCGGGAGAGAGTGAGAGAGAGGAGTGACACTAAAGATGCGGGTGTGAAGTGATGAGCCACACCACAAACTCATAGGTTTTATTGGGATTAGGTATTCACCCTATGACTGTCTTAAGACAGTCATAGGTGTCATATCTTTAATAAAGGGTGGCAATGTGCCTTTACCCCAACAACCTCCCACCTAAAGGCCAATGTGCCTAAAGGGGAGAAAAGAATAAAAATTACAGCAATATACAGTTACTGTATACAAGACCATAAAATAAGAATGGTCTCATCCTAATCCCATGATGTGGCGGCAATGTGCAAACCGCTCTGTAGGCAAGCTCTTAGTGAGCAAATCTGCAGGATTATCATCAGTATGCACCTTCACAAGCTCAAGTCGCTTGTCTTCCAGTACCTCCCTGATGAAATGGTATTTCACATCTATGTGCTTGGTCTTTTGATGAAAGACCGGATTCTTTGCCAACATGATAGCACTCTGACTATCACAATGCAAAACTGGCATATCTCTATCTCCTGTAATGCCCAAATCTCCCACCAGCCGAGTAAGCCATATTGCTTCCTTACAAGCCTCAGTGGCTGCAACATATTCAGCTTCAGTGGTTGACAGTGCAACGCATTTCTGCAACCGAGACACCCATGATATAGCACCTCCTGCAAATGTGAAAATATAACCGGTAGTAGACTTCCGGTTATCTGCATTCCCTGCATAGTCTGAATCTGTAAAACCATGCACCAATGCATCCTGCCTACCATAGCATATGCGCAAGTCTTTGGTACCCTTGAGATACCTCAAGACACCTTTCACTGCTTCCTAGTGCCGCTTGCCTGGATTTGCCATATACCTGCTGATGACTCCCACCGCAAAAGCAATATCCGGACGAGTGGCAACCATGGCATACATCAAAGAACCAACTGCAGATGCATACGGAACCTTGGCCATTTCAGCCTTATCATCATCTGATCTGGGGCTGTCCTTACTGCTGAGTTTTAAATGTGGAGGCAACGGGGTACTAATAGACTTCCCCCCCTCCATTTTAAACCTCTGCAGTACTTTGTCAATCTACTCCTTCTGTGACAGAAACAAAAGTCCCTTGGACCTGTCACGAGTAATCCGCATGCCAAGAATATGGTTTGCATCACCCAAGTCTTTCATGTCAAAAGACTTATGCAGTTGTTTCTTTAAAGCACTAATCTCATGCTGAGATTTACGGGCAATTAGCATGTCATCCACATATAGAATGAGTAGCATCAAACTGCCATCCTTTGCCCGTTTGGTGTACAAGCAATGATCGGTCTCACACCTATGATACCCTTGGGACTGCATGAAGGCATCAAACTTCTTGTACCATTCTCTTGGTGCCTGCTTGAGTCCATACAAGCTCCTCTTGAGCTTACACACAAGCTGCTCTTTCCCTTTAACAGCATATCCCTCTGGCTGACTCATATAGATCTCATCATGGAGATCTCCGTGAAGAAAAGCAGTCTTCACATCCATCTGACATAAATCCATGTCCTCATGAGCAACAAGAGCTAACACTGCTCTCAAAGTAGTCATCTTGACTACAGGGGAAAAGATCTCATCAAAGTCAATGCCCTTCTCCTGCTTAAATCCCTTGGCAACCAATCTGGCCTTATACCTCGGTAAAGCATTTGAATCCACTTTGACTTTGTAAATCCACTTGCATGGCAAAACCTTTCTGCCTGCAGGTAGATGCACCAAATCCCATGTATCATTTTGAAGTAGGGAGTCCATTTCTGACTGCATGGCTTTCTCCCACTTCCTTTTCTCAGTTCTTCCCATAGCTTCCTTGAAGCTGGAAGGCTCACCACAATCTGTCAGCATAATAAAATCAGCCACATTGTTGGCTCCTGGAACAAACCTGTCAGGAGGCCGTTGTACACGGGTGCTCCTCCTAACAAAATGTTCCGGATTAGGCTGCTGTCTAGCTTGTTCGTCATGCATGACGGGTGGCTGTACCACCATATCTGGTTGTTCTACAGCCCCATTTGCTGGCATATCCAGTGGTGCATCATTGGCAAAATTGTCTGGCTGATTTTCAGCCTGTATACCCTCTTGAACAGGGTTATCTACAGCAGTCTGCTGCTGCATATTAATGGGCATTCTTTGCTGTCCGACAACCCTCCTGTATTCCACAGGTTGCACGGGTTCTTTGTGTACACAATCCTCTTTAAAGATGACATCATTGCTGCGTATAATCTTCCGTTTGACGGGATCCCATAACCTGTACCCCATTTCACCTTCGTCACCGTAACCCATGAAGATGCATCTGAAAGACTTTGGCTCCAATTTGGTGCGCAGTTCTTTGCGTACATGAGCAAAGCACTCGCAGCCAAACACACGTAAGTGCTTATTTGAAGGTGGCTTGCCAGACCACACACTTTCAGCTCCAAAGCCTTGTTCGGCGACCTGTTAATTAGGTGAACTGCTGTTTGCACGGCTTCTGCCCAAAAGCCATGGGGCAATGCAGCATAAGACAACATACATCGAACCTTCTCCTGAATAGTTCGATTCATCCGCTCACTTACACCATTTTGAGATGCATTATAAGGGGCTGTGAGTTCCTGTTTGATGCCCTTAGCTTCGCAAAACTGCACAAAAGCATGTGACACATACTCACCCCCATTATCGGATCTGAGGCATTTCAGCCTACGACCTGTCCGATTCTCAACCTGAGCGACAAACTTCTTGAAAGCATCTAAGGCATCGCTCTTATGCTTCAAGAAATAGACCCACACTTTCCGTGTGGCATCATCAATAAAAGTAATGAAATACTTTGCACCCCCTAGTGATAACTGTGGCATCTCACACAAATCAGTGTGCACTAGATCAAGCGGTGCTCTATTTTGGGGAGTTCTCCTCTTATGAGGAGTCATAGAATGCTTGCCAAATATGCAATGATCACAAGTAGGCAAATCTGAAAATGAAAGAGACGGCAGATAACCCAAACGTGACAGTTCTTGCATTCCTTTAACGGACATGTGTCCGAACCAGCTATGCCACAATGAAACCTTTGGCAGCTCGGTTATGGCAACTACATGATTACCTACACTGGAAACATAAAGAGGGTACAAGGTATCACTCTTATAACCCTCAACCACTACAACCTGGCCATCAGTAATCACCCATTTGGAATCCCCAAATGTGGTGTGGTAACCACTATCATCTAACAAGCCAGTGCTAATCAGATTTTTCTTGATTTGCGGCACATGACGAACACCATCAAGCATAAATATGCGTCCATCAGGGAATACTATCTGTATACTGCCAATCCTTGCAATCTGACATGCATAGTTGTTCCCAAGGTGAACAACTCCATGAGTACCTGTGTAGGAAGTTAACCACTCCCTATGAGGAGTAACATGAAAAGAAGCACCTGAATCCAAGAGCCAGGTGTGCATGTCATGGCCATCAATAACCAAAGTATGTGCAATTACAACAGAAGAGCATAAAACATCATGTCTGTCACTGTCACTGTCCTCTGCTGCATCATTCACTGCATCCAAGTCATCTACCTTGGCCTTGCCTTTGCCTTTGCTTCCACTGCCTGCATCCTTTGCTTCAGCCTTCTTGGCTTTCTGATCCCGTATAAACTTGAAGCACTTAGACTTCACATGTCCCTTCTTGCCACAATAAAAGCATTCAATATCCTTTTTGCCACGGGACTGACTGCGGGATTTGGACTTACTAGCAGATCTCCCCTTCTGCTAAGTCCTGCCTCTTTCCTGTACCTGCAAAGCATTTGAAGATTTGCTGCCCGCATTATTCTTCCTGCTCATCTCCTCCATAAGGAGAGAGCTCTCTACATCAGCATATATAAGAGTGACATTTGAATTAGACAGGGTGGTCTTGAAAGTGTCCCAACAAGAAAGTAGCCTTGAACTCCTCATCAAGGTTCAACCCCTGTGCAAGAAAGTAGCCTTGAACTCCTCATCAAGGTTCAACCCCTATGCAATCAGCTGTGTAAAGATGGCATTGAACTCACTCAAGTGTGAGGTCATAGCTGTACCTTCCTTCATGCGAAGATCAACCAGCTTCTTCAACCAATACACCTTACTGGCTGAACTCTTTTGGGCATACAACTCTGCTAGCCTCTGCCATACGCCATAAGAGGTCTTTTCAGCCTGAACATTATACACAAGAGAATCACTGAGAGTAAGCATGATAGCAGCCCTCGCGGACAAATCTAGCTCCTCCTACTCATCATCTGACATCCCAGATGGCTTGACACCCTTCACCCTTATGGGCTTAGAAATCTTCTTAAGCAGAAGTACATTCAAACACTGTTCTGCCCATAATGCATAATTGTGTGCCCCTTCCAATTTCTTTATGTTCAGAATTGATGATTCACTTCCCCCTGATGCCATATCAGATAAGGAAAGTACCTGACTCCCTGTAAGTCAAAAAAAGACTGAATAAAATTCTGATTTCTCAGAAAAAAAAAAACCTGCTCTATCAAGAGCCAGGAGCACTTACAATAGTGCTCTTTTTACTGTCAAAAAAATCTGCAGCAAAACAGAAAAAATTTCCCTCCAGTTACTGTACCTTCTGACACACTGTACCGTGCTCAAATAGGCATAAAACAGTAATTTCAGAATGCTGCAGCTGTTCCACAAGTGCTTTAACAGTGCATCATCAGCTGACGAAGCACAAAACACTTCTGTCCTGATCACTTCTCCCACCTCAGATGAGGTATTGCACTGATTTTATATGCATAAACCACTTGTCATACACTGTTTTGTTCACAAAAAAAAAAGCTCCAGACACTTCGGCCTGTCACAAACCTGCAACAGAAAATGGGACAAATCCCAAGCAATCACCCTTCTGCCAAGGGGATAAAAGGCATCTGAAGGTCTCAAACAGTAACCCAAGTGCTCTCAAGCAAAATCTGGGCAAAAGCCCCTTGATTTGACACCTGTACCAAGTGAAAAAACACCTCAACACTGAGGTAGCATACAAAATACAGCGCTCTCCTGGCACTTTCACCTGACAATGCAATGCATAAACTGCCCTGTGTACACAATAACAACACAGATCCCAACGTACAAACACTGAAGAGAAAATCTTTTGAGCACTGTCAACGATGGACAGTTAGGGACCGAGTAAACTCGATGCGCCCTGGCCAAGCGTGGCTCAACTGAGATTTTCCGAGGTGTCGTACACAAAATGTGACCTGCAAAAATGTCACTGAATACACTGCTGAAACAAGACCAATGTGGGCTCCCTGGCTCCACACTGCCTCAAGGCATACACTGCATAAGCTTCCAGGCAAAAGCCCTTTGAAAATGTCACCCAAAAGCTGAGATTTGCACTCAGCAAAAGCATAAAAATCCTCTGCAAAATCAAGGCATTACCTTCCCGAAACAAGATAACTGTGCAACCACCACAAACTGTGGTACTAGTCACCTCAAGCACGAGGGACAAGAGTGTACTTGCTGTACCTCAAAAACACAGTTTGAAGGATTGAACAGCCGGGAATGCTCTCTCTTTGTCTTCTTTCCCCAAAGAAAGAAAAAAAAAACTGCTGTACTTGCTGTACTTTCTGTACCTGTGTACTTGTGCAAGGTACCATTGTACCTGTGCAGGGTACAGATCCAAATTTTTTTTTTGAAAATGCCCTTCTCTGATGCTGCTCCCTGACGAAAATTTCTGACGCAGGTCCCTGTACGTACAGCGGCGTCCGTACAGTACGGACGCCTGTACGGAGTCCGTACGGCGGTACGGACGGCCGTACGTTCGTACACGCGCGCGCCGCCCTGTTCGAGGCCCTGAGGCTGTAGCAGCTAGCAGCAGCTGCTGGCGCTGCTCGGCGCCGCCCTGCTGCAGCCCGCGCTGCGCCCTCGCTACTGCCCGCGCTACCCCACTGCAACCCGCGCTGATGCCCTGCGCTGCCGCTGCAGCTGCCCGCGCTACGCCCTCGCTGCCTCGCTGCAGCCCGGCTGCCTGCGCAATGCCAAGCTTCGCCCACGCTGCCTGAGGGCACGAGTCCCGAGGGGATAAGGAGGGGTAGAGGGGGAGGTAGGCAGGGGTGGGGAGGGAGAGATGATGGCTCTGATACCAGTTGTGAGGGAAGGAAAGAGGGAGAAGAACAACCGGGAGAGAGTGAGAGAGAGGAGTGACACTAAAGATGCGGGTGTGAAGTGATGAGCCACACCACAAACTCATAGGTTTTATTGGGATTAGGTATTCACCCTATGACTGTCTTAAGACAGTCATAGGTGTCATATCTTTAATAAAGGGTGGCAATGTGCCTTTACCCCAACAGGTGGCCGGTCCTTCACATGTGGCCACAGCACTTGCCAGTATCAGCGACTTTTATCACTTCGTTGCTAGTGCTTGGCGAGGTGAGGTACTCAGGCGGGAGCTTGGTATCCGCCGGCAGTTGGCAACCTTGCAGAGGGAGGAGTAGAAACGAATCAGATGCTTTGGTACAGGAGCCCCTTGCTACGGCAAGGGCTCACTTGCAGACATTGCTTGATCAGAGAGCAGAGTATGCCTTCCATGCCTCCCTTCTTTCTGTAGATCCTAACACACAGGCCAAAGATGTGGCTAGAGATGAAATTTGGCAGAGTTTACCTGTGTTGGTTACACCAGAGATGATATGGTCACTTGATGCACGCTTTACTAACACAGAGTTCAAGACTGCTCTCTCCATCCTTCATAAGGGCAAATGCCCTGGTTCCGATGGTCTTACTCCTTTTTTTACAGCCTTTTGGGATATGATAGGTGATCATATTGCTTCAGCCCTGCAGGGCATTTGGGACTCGGGTGAGATGCGTGACTCACTGACTGAGGACTCATACACCTTATCCCGAATTTTGGCAATAGGAATTTTGTATCCCATTGGAGACCCATCACTCTTTTGGGAAGTCTATACAAAATCCTTGCCAAGGCGATCAGCATCCGATTGCAGCCCCTTCTTCCAGACCTCATCCATGATACTCAGACAGGCTTCGTGCATGGCAAGAGCATATTTGATAATTTGGGAAGCCACTGAGTGGGCTATGCAAAGCGGGCAGAGGTTGGCAGTTCTACTCCTGGACTTTGAGAAAGCATATGACAAAGTAGATTGGGGTTTTCTTGAGGGTACTCTTCTACAATTTGGATTTTCAGATGGATGGATTAGAGGGGTGGCCTCCCTTTACAGATCAGCCCACAGCCAGGTTTTGATTGGAAGGGTAAGGAGTGACAGGTTTCAGATTTCCAGATCAGTTCGTCAGGGATGGCCTTTAGAGACAGAAGCAGGAGCTTCTTGACTGTGAGTCGGCTGATGACACTGCTATTTTTATTGAGGCCTCTTCGTAGTCACTTGATTCTTTCCGGACAGCCTTGGATATTTTTTGCTCAGCTGCAGGGGCACACATTAACTGGCATAAATCCTTTGGCTTTTAGATCAGTGATGAGGACACTCTAGGCTAGGGAGTTGACATTGGCTTTTTCTAGATTCAGAGGGGTGTTCCTATCAGATATTTGGGATGCCAGGTAGGATTGGGCATCTTTGCATTACAATAGTTTGCCCCAATACTAGAAAGTATAAGAAAAAAGCTCCTTTTTTGGAGCTCAGCCAAACTCGACCTTGCCTCTAGAGTTGTGGTAGTGAACCAGGTTCTCTTGGCCACCGCCTGGTTTGTGTGTTCTTGCTGGTGCCGGTCTAGGGATTGCATCACTCACCTCATTAGATCAGTCAGGAATTTTTTATGGAGTGGACTTGATGGCACAGCAAATGTTGCAGCAAGGGTGGCCTGGGAGACCATTATTTTCCCTACATGGGAAGGGGGCCTTAATATCATTGACCTAGACTTGCAGTGCAGGGCATTGCTTTGTAAGGTGGTGGTGAGGGGACTCATGCTTGGGCAGGAACCTTGGAAGGATTTCTTTTTTGGACGCATTTAGGCTTGCACACCTATCTTGGGAGATGATTGGGTGGACAGCCCTCGCTGGATTTCTACTTCCGCCTTTCTCAAGTCTCCTGCCACTCCTCTCATGACTGCCATCCTAAAAGCTTGGGGGAGCTTCAGGAACACTCTTGGAAGGGTTCCGCCCTCTACCCTTGAAGAGATTGATAGGCAGCCAATCATTTCGAACGATAGTATACTTGATGAGCATGGCAGACCACTCGTCACTTCCCATTATATGCAGTGGTCTAGATGAGAGAGAGGCCCCGCCTACACAGTAAGCACTTGGAAGGCTTTTATCAGGCTACCTGAGGATTAGAGGCTTCAGTCCGTGAGTCACCTCAGAGGGGTAGCACGCAGTATTCAACAGGTAGATGCAGGCATCCCGGTGGAATGGACAGTTGAGATGCCTATTACTTCCACCATTTGGATGGGAGCTTTTTCGAGGACAACAGTTCCTCTACAGGTGATCGCTCTTCGAGATCTCGGGAAAGATGCTCTAGTCTTTGACGTTGGGGATGGAGGTATACTCTTTAGATCCACATGGATGATATTCTTCTAGAGGTTTCCTTTCAGCCTGTCAGGATTGCTGGTTTTGTGGACCATGGAGCGGGCTTGCAATGGTACTTAGACCCCGACCTCTGCTCTTGGCCCTGGGATCTTGGAGGTTGTGGTTATATGGAGGTGCACCTATCAAGTGCTTGCAGTGGGACCCAGGAGAGTGGGAGTGGATAGATCATGGGCACCAAGAGAGGGGGATTCCCTTCTTTCGTTTCACGGTTGGTAATGCCAGGAGATTTCAGGTGAGCAACAGAGGTTGGATTCCCTCTAGAACTCCCCATTGGGATAGCTTCTTCATCACCGCAGATTTGCGTAGGAATTTTTGGAGGAGGCTCTGGAAATCCTTCAGAAATAGAAAGATCACTCTTTTCTTTTGCCTTTCTATTCATGGAGGGATTGCAGTGAACCTGTGGAGATCACGATTTGGGGCTGATCCCACTTGCCCTCGCTGTCATTCTGCAGAGGAGCCAGTGCGACATTGCCTTTGGGACTGCAATCAAGCGAGAATTGTTTGGAAAGGAGTTGCTCGGATACTCAGCAATTTTTCATACTTCCCCTTTCTTCCTGACTTGGGGCTCAGTTGCATGGTTATCCCTTATTGGGCCCCAGGTGTTTTCTGAGGGTGAGCCTTCTTCTTGGGCACTCTCGATCCGCCAATAGGTGATAGGCCCTGCTCTCTTCAAGATGTTCCACATATTCCTTTCAGAGCTTCACATGTTTCAGTGGACACCTCTTGGGAGATTTTGGCTAGCATTTCCTCTTGGCACATTTGGAGAGTCAAATGCACAGAGGCCTTGGATGACACCCAGATACACCCATCACAGGTGTTCACGGGTATTTGGAGTGACACGGTTCACACTTTGATAGCCATATGGACTAGCATGCAGGGCCCTTCACGGGCAGCCTCTTCTAGGAGGACTGTATTTCTTTGAGGTTGGAGGGGTTCTCCCTTTTTCTCGGAGGTTGCTACCGGATTGAGATGGCACTATCAGGCCCAATCCTTTCTTTTTGGCTCTTGAGCTTTTCATGCATTGCATGGTGTATCTCGTATTCTCGTATGGAGCTTGCTCTAACGGTTTTCTTTTATACTTAATAGAAGTCTCTTTTTTGCCCCAAAAAAAAAAAAACTAAAATATCCAAGGGCCAATGATAAGGTGGTTAGTTATCTCTTCATCTTCTTGCTTTTCTCATTTGGCATGATTTAATCGATTGCAGGAAGAGTAGGGGGATCGGAGATGGAGAGAAGGGGGGGAGTGCACACACTGTTTAAAACAAGGGAAAGGATGCAGGAAGCTTGTTAGAATCTTAACCATAATGCTTTTTTGCACATGGGATATCATACTAGGTTCTATGCATTTAATTCTAGATGATATATGCCTATTGCTCTTACACATGAGGTTGAGATTGCATTTCTCAACACCTTCCCTCAAGTTCAACTCTCATAAATCTTGCCTTCCCTTGGTGAAACATCCCGGAGTCCAAGTCTAGTTACATCATACCTTGGTAGGGTATAACTTCAAGCCAGAGTCCAAACAAACCATTGGGCGCACCTGCAAACAACCCATAGGGGTTGGAGCTAGCGGCTCACCTCCCAGTCGTACCACTCAATATGTCGAGCCACCCTCGAGCCTGAGGTCTAGATTGCCGCAGAGAGCCATGCAGCCTCGAAGTCCAGACATGTGTCCCATACCACGTGCCTTTCCTCTAGCTGCCGCAAGAAAGACAACTCGACTTTGGGGCACTCCAACAACCACTCGGGGAATCGAACGAAGAGAGTTTATCCACTGAGGCATGAGGGATATCAAGTAGTTATAACATTAGAGACTAGACATTCGTGATTGCTCGTAGGCCAGCAAGTCCTGTCCTAAGTACTTGCTTCAACCCATACAAAGCTTTCTTCAGCTTAGTGACCTTCTTTTCCTTGGCTTTAACCCAAATCGTCGAGGCCCATTCGAAAATGTGCTTTTAACACCATTTTATGCTCTAATGTCTCCACTCTTGCAAGTGATCTTCCCCTCAAATGCATTGCATTTCCTCCTCTCTCTTTTGAGCTCTATGTTTTATCCTCATGGATTTAGTTTGCTTAGAGTTTCAAGATAGTAAGCACTGGGTTTGCCCAAGAGACTCCGCGGGTCTTTAGAAACCCAGTATAGCTGCTTATGCTTGGGCACTGATGACGACATAAGTGTTGCTTTGCTTGCTAAGTATGTCTTCCTTTTGTTTTTCATAAAAGTTTTTGTTTACCTCTTTTTTCTTCTCTTTCATTTTCTCTTTTATTTTCTTTGTAGATTTTTGATCTTTAGAACAACAAAAATTCTAAATTTGTATGATTGCACTTATTCTAGTCTTACAAAGGTATATTTTGGCGGTATATGTCTTCCCTTTTAATTTTCTGTATCTCTACATATTGGGGGATGGGATGTGATGGGGCGGGGAATCTTTTATCATCCAAAATATGGTTTGTGCAAGATGCACAATAATTGAAACAAAGTGCATGTATGTGCTCTCACATCAGGCATTACGAGATGTGTTACAGTGTTGTATGCTACCTTCAGAAGGCCTTGTGGCGATAACAACCCTGAGAATAAATTTCCTTTTATGGTTTCAGCTTTTCAGGAAATCTTGGATTGTGTGGAATACCAGGCCTACCTCCATGTGAAAAAGTGGTTTCAAAGGGATCAGTGGCAGCAATTGTGATATCAGCAATATTTCTGGTTATCCTTAGCAGCGTGTGTGTATTTATCATCTATAAACGTCGAGAAAATATTGCACGGGCACAACGAGTTTCTACAGGTAATTATCATCACCCAGGTCAGTTGTGTCTTTTTTAGATAAGTAAGCACTTTATCTGATGATGGTCCTGTGCCTCTGCAGCAAGGGATGCTCCATATGCAAAATCAAGGACTACTTTAGGAAAGGATGTGCAGATGTCCAAACCAGCCCATGCACCTTATGTACCCCATTATATGCAATACTCTTGAAGCAGTGAGAAAGTTTTTGGAGATTGATACTAAACTAAGATGTCAGTCACACATGACAAATGCCTTATGGGAACTGGGCCTTTGCCGATCATTGGCACTGATGTACAGATGTGCTGAAAGAGGTTTTCCCTAACTTTGCCCATTGTAGGTCATTGGCATTTGAGCTTCACTGGTCCTTCAGAAATCTCAAGTTTTGTTTTGTAGAAGATTAGCATATGGGAGTCTCATCAAAACAGGAATAAAGGCCTGTGGATTTCTAGAGGATGTGATGGTGGATTATTTAACCTTACATTCTAATCAGAATGGGGGGTTTGCGGCTAGTATTTTTCTTGTATTGGATTGTAAGAGTACACAGATGACCATCCAGCCTCTTCATATGCCACCTCATTTACTCTCTTCCGTATGAAATTCTGATTCAAGGAAGCATTTGTCAAATGATTCACCACACATAGTCTATTGTCGTCATGATGCATAGTCCTGCTCCACAGTACTCTGTACTGTTGGAAAATCAAAATGCCTGCTGTTCCAGAGGGAAGGCAATTGTTATTGTTAAACTGCTTTTGAGGAGGCCTTTGAGGAGGGGAAGGATGTAAAATTGTATCTTCCTGAATATGCACCACATAATTCACCAAATAGAGTGGATTGTCGTCACTGTGCATAGTCCTTCTCTACAGTACTCCATACCATTGGAAAACAAAATGCTTGCTGTTTCAGAGGGAAGGCAATTGCTTTGTTATTGAAGGATGTGAAATTTGTTTTGTATCTTCCTGAATTTGCAGACTTTAAGGTTATGCATGTAAAAAAGGCATGAAGACAGAGAAATAATAAGTTGTCAATTTGACTTTTCAGAGGAGGGAGGGGGGGGGGGGTAGCAGCATCGTTAGTATGGAGAGGATGTTTTTTATTGTGTCGTACTTTGTACATGAATATTACATGATGATTATTAGTAATTGACAGCAGTTAGCATCATCGTTACAATACATAGGGGTTATGAAAACACGACGACGACTTTGTAGGAGAATGTGGCAAAATTGTGTGCACAATTGTAGATCAAAGGCTCTTGGTAAGGATCTTCCAGGCAAAACCAAGTCTTGTACGAAATGGCCATGTGTGTCAGCAGCAGACTAGTTATTTATTTTGTTTCTTTTCAGCATGTTATGAAGCGTGTACAATGTGATTTAGATGTTGCTTTATGATTTCTGCTTGTAGGACAGTCGTCCTACAATTGCAGCATAAAATAGTCAGTAATTTTTTACTGGTTAGTCCAGTTGCATCTACCTTTGATCTAGTTAGAGCCTATGCTCCTAATCGCATAGTAGAATCTTTTATGCATTATGTTTGGAAGTATTTTCTGGTGATAGGATCCAAGCTAATGCATGCAACCTGAGACCTTGGAAGTCTTCAAGAGCAACTTTGAGAGGAAGCCTGTGTATAGTATCGAGAGGATGTTTGTTATTGTATCGTACTTTGTACATGAATATTACATAAAGAATATGAAAACTTCTGGTGAGTTGATTATTATGTGTAATTGACAGCAGTTACCATCAGCGTTACAATACATAGGGGTTATGCAAGTGCAACGACGACTTTTTAGGAGAATGTGGCAAAATTGTGTGCACAATTGTAGATCAAAGACTCTTGGTTAGGATCTTCAAGGCAAAACCAAATCTTGTACCAAAATGGCCATGTGTGTCAGCGGCAGACTAGTTATTTATTTTGTTGCTTTCTCTGAGCATGTTATGAAGTGTGTACAATGTGATTTAGATGAGATGTAGTTGCTTTATGATTTCTGCTTGTAGGACAGTCTTCCTACAGTTGAAGCATAAAATAGTCAGTAAATTTTTACTGGTTAGTATCAATATAACAGTTGCATCTACCTTTGATTTAGTTATAGCCTATGCTCCTAATCGCATAGTAGAATCTTTTATGCATTATGTTTGGAAGTATTTTCTGGTGATAGGATCCAAGCTAATGCATGCAACCTGAGACCTTGGAAGTCTTCAAGAGCAAACTTTGTGAGGAAGCCTATGACCTCAACATTAAGGATTCACGAATTGCAAGGCCTCAGCATTATGTGCCTCTATTATTTCAATATTCACACACATCGATCACGTCTATAGACTCACTGCATGTCAAGATTGCTTGCATCATCCCCTCTTGGCAATCCTTTGAAATAGAGACATGGATTAGCAAATGAGCAACGTTTCCGCTCATTGCTACTATTGGCGAGAAGGTATTTCACAATAATATGTCAGAAGTGGACAAGAAGATGGCTCACACAGAGCACATAGAAGAAGAATGGGCCACATCTTAAGAAAAAATAGCAATGTACATGAATGCACAATTTAAAGGAGAAGCTACAGAGATCGGCATATATTTTTTTGAGGGGAAGACTGCAGGCAACAGGGCATCTGTTAATCTGGTTCAGGCTTATTGTTGGAAACATACATGGCTGATTTGAAGAAAATCAGAAGATATGGAAATTAGAGGCATATCCAATATGTGCTGTAGCCAATCAGTATCTGTTATAGCTGGTTGACGTATCTTCTTGTAAAACAGGTGCCTATAGTGCTTCCTTACAGAATTGAATAAGACAAGTGAATTTTAAAAATGAATTATCCACCAATTTGTATCATGAAGAGGATAATGAATACACTGCAAATGCTTAGTCCTTTTCTTCCTCAAGTAGCTTGGTATGAAGGAATCTATTCTAGAACTACAACTCAACATCGGTTGCCTTAGGTTTATCATAAATAGGTTAATGGAAGGTGGTGAGCTTTTGAGGTGCTTTCAGGGTGTGGTCTCCTGAAAGCCCTTTGGTTGACTCTGTGCAGCTCCGGGGTGGTCGTCAGAGTGGAGCATGGCCCCTTGGCGTAACTCGACTCCAGTCATCAGAAGTTTCGTGGCTTCAGACTTCTCAATTGGACCAACTTTCTGCCTTCGACCTGCTACGTTGTGCTGAACCTGGCTCAGCTAGGAAGTGGGCCCTATTCCACAGTTGGTCTGTGCTGCAGGGCAACTGGAATCAAACTTAAGGTAAGTGGTGAGAATGTGCACATTTTCAATGGAATCCGCAAACTTCTCCATTCATTGTATTATAAATGACGTGCTCAGCATCTGCATGCACCATTTCTCAAATGGGCATATTTCAATCTCCGCTCCATCTATTTCTGATTTGCCTCAGTCCATTTCTATTTTGGCTCACACACAAGTGATTCCAGATGTGCTTGCCTTTCTTGACAGTAAATTTCCATAGTACGACAGTGCATGTTGCTGAAAACATCCAACCAGTATCAAAATGTGGCTGTGTTGGAGTAATGCATTGCTCCGCTTGTTTTGGACAATTTTTTGTTGCTTTGTTCTCATTGTATGCAGACACATGTAAAAGGAGGATATCATAGGGGACTGGGATTGTCATGCAGAGGCCCAAAAAATACCTGGGTCTATCTCTGTATGATACCCATCTAACACTGCCACAAAACTCGTGAGGGGAGAGAATTGCCTATGAGGGATTGGTGCTCTACTGCTTCGCATGAGCATGAGAGCCAACAGCCTAGAAGACAAGATCCAAAAGATCTAGATTCAAAGAGATAGAGCTTTGGATTTTTCCACCCATTGAGCTCCGAATGCATGTGGGAATTTCAGCCAATCACTCCAGGAAATTCTAGAAGCTCCTCAAGCTACTTAATTAATTTATTTTGTTGTTTGCATTGCCTATGGTAGGTTTCCACATGCTCTGTTAAGGCCAAGGAATGTCGGGCAAACGCTTCGCTTTGAGCATTCATCTGTACTAATTCTGCCTATAACCTGGGCGTCTCTTATACTAACTGTCTTTCCCTTCCAGTTGGCTACAAAGGTCGTCAACTCACTTGCTTAGGCACCCATTTTCTTGTATGAAATCCAAAATGCAAACTGATCGAGATGCTTTAGTACATACCTCTTGCTCCATCTTCGGAGAACGGAAAAACCATTGGTATATGAGCTGCTGTTGGGGATGCTGGTTTTGCGGCTGATGTGTCTACGTCTCTGCTGCAGTCTATTTTACCGACCCAGTGGTTGTCTTCTTGGATTCCATAGCTATGATAGGCTTATAGTGCTCAGGTGGCGGGATTCCACAATACATCGACTTTATGACTATGTGGGAAATAAGAAATGAGTAAAGAGAGTGAACAAGTGAAAAAAGATGAATGACATGTCATTCAATAGGCTGCCCAAAATAAATTGGAAGGCGAAGGGGGGGGAGCTAGGGACGAGTGGTGGAGAGAGGGAAGCTAAGAGAGAGACTAGTGGTGGAGTGAGGGAAGCTAAGAGAGAGAATGGGGAGGCGAAGGGTGGGTGGGCTAGGGACTAGTGGAGTTAGGGAAGCTGAGAGAGTGAGGGAAGTTGAGAGTTAGTTGTGCATAATTGCCCCATTTATTGGATTGACAGCTTTAACAAAGGCCAATGAGAAAATTTTGGAATTTATGAAATTTAAAAACTCCCCTATTTAGCTTTGCCAAAGTAGAACCATTGCTAAGGCTACCTTGTAAGGGCAGGCCAAAAAGGCTCTTGGGACCTAGTGAGTGAGAATGTCATGAGATCTCACATGCATGATCTTTCAAGTGAATTGGGTGGCAATCATGCATGAGTTCAATTGGCAATATTGTTAGTTCATGGCTTAGTTGACAAGTCCTCGAGTGAATATTGATGGTGATGTTTCTACATTTCCTTAGCCTCATTGACCACATTGAGCAATTTAGCTCATTAGAAGGATTGGCAAGCATCTCACTTCTTACAATACGAAGTTGTTCCATCACAGCTATGCCTTCATCACTTTTTAGGTTGTTAGCATAGCTCCAAATTATCCATAACTTACACATTTTGGTGTGCTCCTTTGAGTACTAAAGACTTTTCATTCACAGTACCCATCTGTGCAACACTCCATTAGCCAACTTCTTAATGATAGAGTTGGCTTGCAATTAGGTAACATCATATGTGCTTCTTCTTAAACATTTTTTTTTGTGTTTTATGGCTTTGAAGCTCGTTGTGTGGTAGGTTGAGTTGTGAAAAGGTACTTGTCAATATATGCTTCTATTTCTCGGTCATTGGATCACCTGTACGTAGGAGCAACTTTTGTCCAAAGTAAGCCGTGATCGTTTGGCTCCCTCTATGTTGGAATTTTATGACAATGAAAAAGTCAAAGGATAACCTCAAGGATATTGCTGCTACTCTTAAGTAGAGTTTTCATTGCTTGGAATTCGTGGGCATAGTACTGAGTTGTTGTGATGGGATCCAATCGAATGTGGTCCCATAGTTCGTCAACGATGTACTGCCAACTCGGTGTTGTTGGGTGACTTTGCAAGTCCTGTAAACATTTAATCAAGGGAGCCCAAAGTTTTTCAACAATGAAGAAAGTCATAAAAGAGACCTAATTGCTTGACCATGGCGAATAAGTTCTTTAGACATTGTTTGTAGTCTGTTGATGTGCGCATGCAAGTGAAAACTCAATAGCCAATTCTAGACTGTAGTTCGTTGATGCGTGCATGCAAATGAGACTTACCTTGTAGTTGTCCTTTGGGTAGTCATACCGATGTTGATGATAGAACTTGTCTCACTAATACTTTCATCGTTTTGAAGAAGATGTTTTCTATGTTTAATGTGAATATCTATCTTCGATTGTTAAGTCTCACTCGATTATGTCTTGGTAGTTTGTTCGCGACGCTATGTCATATACGCATGCGTATCCATAGAACAATGTTGGAAATGCAAGCTCCTCTAAATGCTTACATCTGAAAATGCTAAGGGGTGAAAATCTCTTAGATGGTGCAACAATCATTGGCTAGTCTTTGAAGTCGACCATTTGTTAGCTTCTATACATTCTGTGCAGTAATGTATCAATTTGTGGATCATCATGAAAAGTGTTATCAATCTCTATAGGGTTAGTGGAAGCTTCTTGTTGTTCCTGTTCTTGTAAACTAGTGATATGGCCCACCACAATACAAAGTTTAGTTCTACTTTGTTTTCTTGTAAAAAGGGCTTTCAAGTAACTCATTCAAAGCCCACATTGTTAGTGGGGGATGGACCAAGCCACTAGCGTAGTTGTGCTTGTATTCGAGCTCTCTCTTTATCGCAACCATCACTATCACATTGTCAGTTAGGAAGCGTGGTAGCACACGCCGTGCTCTATCAACATCTACAAACACATTAATAACACTACGATGTAGCCCAAGTTGCCCTTCATAAGGCAACTCTCGTATTTGTGCAAATGATATTCGTATTGAAACTAATCGTTCTTCTATTTTGTTGAGAAGGGATGTGTCATTTGTTTTTGCTTTAACTTGGTCATGCTTTTCTTTGATAATGTGGGAACCTTGTTTTTACAAACTTGATTGTAGGAGAGGGAGCAAATTGTTCGTTCTTGCAATGTTACTTCATAGGGTATGAGTCTATGTGCACATAAGAACATTTTAGTTGTAGGATTTAATCTTCTTAATTTGGATTGGAAAGTGAGGGAACCACAATAGATGAATGCATGCTTCGACGAGTCTTGTATTTTCTTAGTGTACAAGGTTTGAGCTATCCTTGTTGCCCTTGTCCTCTTCCTTGGTGTTGTGGGGTGATTGTGTTTACCAAGATCTGGTCCTTGCACATGGGAATGCTTTGTGTAGCAACTCCTATTGCTACATCAGCACCCAATGGACATACAACCTCTATTTGTCTATGTAAAGTTGATGTCCTCATTTTGTATATTTTGTTGCATATCCATTTGGAGTGTCTTGTGTGGATGTTTTGTCATATAACTTTGCAACCTTCATTGTTGTTGCTAACAAACTTGTACTAGCGAGAAGTCTAGATAATTGAGCTTTAATACACTCATACTAGAAATGATTCGCAAGGATACGTTACATGTGTCACCCTTCAATACATTTGTAGAGGCATTGACCCGTAAGGATACGTTAGACGTGCCCGCCAATATGTTACAAGGGATCTCCCTTCAATACACTTGTAGTGGCATTAATTTGTAAGGATACGTTACATGTGCCACCCTCTCCAAGAGTTTTCTTCATTGTAGTCGGACCCTCTATCCTATAGAAGTAACTCCCTGGTCATCGTGTGTAGTAGAGCCTATCGAATCACCCAAGTAAGAGCTCCTGTCAATCGGTAATTATTTGCTGAGTTGTTGAAAATCCGTAATCACTACGCACAATAGAAAGGCACCTTTCAAGAAAGATCCCCATGCAAATGCCACATGGTTGTGCAGGATATCCAATGTCACGTGTACAAAATACCAGGCACCTTCCCTTCATCAATGTACATGTGGGCACGTGTTGGGACCACAATAATAGGAGAAATCAACACCTTTAAAAATACACCAAAAAATACTCCTAAAAACATAAAACACAATTTTGCTTCTTGCAAAGGAGCGGGCAAGCTAAAAAACAACCAAAGGTGGTGAAAAGCATTCCTATGCTTTGGAGTCAAATTTGAAAGGAGTGTTGTAGGCCTTTAGATCAATCATAAAATCAAAGGAGACTCAAAAACCAAAACTTGCTCCTAGGCTCCCTACCATAAATAGTGCCAACATATCTCCAATAGCAAAGTATGATTGCAAAGGAACCCAATGTCACTTGAATTAGTACAACATAGGCAACTATTGCTCATCTTTTTAGCTCATGGAATCCACAAGATCTTTCCATAATCTACAAAAATTGGGTTTCCTTTCGAGTTAACTTGTTGCAAGTTTCAACAACTTGATCAAAATCCCCGATGAATTTATGATCAAAAGTAATCACACCAATGAACAACCTCAACTGATTGAGCATCTTGGCTCTTGCATGATTTGAGAGCCTTGATCTCGGAATTTTAAATCATGATTCCATCCTTTGAGATGACATGTTCGAGTAGAATCTCAAAATGCACATAGAACATGCATGTAGTACAATTTAATCATGTATCCATTACTTGATGTAGGAGATGGGAAGGATGGAACAGGGGAGGTGAGTGCACACATGATTGAAGGATAGATAGAGAACATCAACTAACTTTAGATAAGATTTCAAATTGAGTTCTATATACATGCTCATTACAGTTAGGTCTTTGGACTTTCTAGGGTTCTCTTAGATTATATGTACTATGAGGTGTAATTTCTTATGTTATAATACCCTTGCATTGGAAGGAGAAGTTGCATTACAATATTTTTTGTTTTTTGAAATGAAATGTAAAAATGAAGAATCAATAATAATGGTAAATATTAGATAGGATGGACAATGGGTACCCGACTCTACAATAAAAATATACATAAAGTACAACTTGACTGTTACTTTCCTTTCTATAATTGGGATTTTTTCTAGCAACTTCTAAGTTGATGTCTACAATGTTTTTATATATATACCTTTGTAAGACTAGAATACATCCAATCATACAGATTTGGATTTTTGTTGTTCTAATGTCCAAAATTCTACAAAGAAAATAAAAGAGAAAACGAAAGAGAAGAGAATTGAGGTAAATTTTTTTTGTGGAAAAATAGAAGGTAGGCATACTTAGCAAGCAAAGCAACATTTATGCCAAGCATAAGTAGTTATATTGGGTTTCTGAAGACCCATGGAGTCTCTTGGGTAACCCCGTGCTTACTAAAATCCGTCAAATAAAGATAACAAAACATCAAGAAGAAAGCAAGGTGACCGCAAAAATAAACAAACAAATCAAGAAACAAAACGGAGTGGAACAAAATCTCTCTCTCTCTCTCTCATATAGGAATGAAAGAAAGAATTTATAGAATGAATTAATTATTGAAAACATAAAAAACTAAATGAACCTCTTACACTTATATACCGCTTCCTACAAAGATGCAAAATTATAATCCTAACTTGGAAAGCACATGCATACTCCATCAAACTCTTGTTGAAACTAAAAGAAAAACTGGCTATTAAACTCCCCGTCTTTTGTTTTCAACTTAGGTTCAATCATTCTAAACATGCCTAAGTTCGATACCCATAGATTAAAGACTTCATATCTAAGATTGTGCAAACTTTTTTCATTATTTTTCTTGGATTATAACTGTATTATATAGTAAAGTGACTTAGTTGCTAGATTGAGTGTAATAGACTCCTTAGTTGTACAAAGGAGAAAAAATCTATGGAGTTGGGAAGAAATGATTCCATATTTTGCCAAAGCAGAAATGTCTGAGTTAATGTGATACAACTTTATAATATGTAAACCCATATATTTAGGTTGTTTTCATTTATCATATATGTCAGCCTCTAAGCATAAGTGTCTTTGTACCTAAATTCTTAAAAGTCGAATGTCTAATACATATAAATCATCTATAAAACGTCTAACTTGGCTAAGCTTATGTAAAATGCTAGGGCAAGTATTGATAGAAATACAACATTGAGAGTAATTGTTTTTGTGAAGACTCTAGTAACTTGTTCTCATGTCAAACAATGAAGAAAGTATACTGGTTGAAATTTTGCATGAATTGACTCAGAACATGAATTGCATAAGCCCTTATAGACATGAAATAGTTCATGCTTTCAATAAACTATCTATAATACATGGACGTGTATTAATTAGATTGTCATAAGCTAGCAACTTGAGATTTGACTCCATTAGACTTGGGAGTGGCTTAGAATATTACAAAAGTGAATTTGTTGGAAAACTTTTTGAGTGTCTTTTCTAGAGTTTAAAACCTAATGCCAAGCTCATCTCTCTATATTTTTATGCTAAGAAATTAACAAGGCTTGTGCATCTCTTTCATATCAAAATTATGAGAAATAATGAGATTAACTTTGACTTTAAAAATAAGAACCTATAATTATTAAAACATCAACAATAAGCAATGTGTTGTGTTATTTTCATGATGTAAAGTGTAGGACTTAAATCGAATAGCCGAAATCCCATACTAATAAAATGACTATGAATTTTGGCAGCTCATAGTATGTGTCTTGAACCATGAAGGGATTTTTTGCAATTGTAAAATTTTCTTAAAATATCATTTTCTAACAAACTTTTGATTATGTCTTCATCTAAATAACTTTCAAGAAAAGCATTGTTAACATCTATAAGGTATTGGCCAATCAAAATACAAAGCTAAAGCAATAAGTGTTTTCATCTTTTTCTTTTTGTAACTGATGTAAACGTTCTACCATAATTTGTTCCATATCCATGTGCATAACATTTAGGAATTAATTAGCCTTTGTATTTGCATTTGATCCATCTAAGATTGCTTTAAATCTATAATCTTATTTATATTCAAAGGATTTGTTTCTTTCTTTAAAATGATTGACGATACACTCATGTATAAATGCTTCTTTTGGAGTAATACACTCATGTATAAATTATTTTAGAGATTCTAATCATCATATAAAATTGCTATTGTATAAGCCTTTGTCTAGAAACATATTGATATCTTCTTCTTATATAGCATGCTTTTGGATGGTCTTAAAATTACTTTTCTCTTTCTTTCAATACCTCCATTCTATTGAGGAGTTTACCTACAAGGGAATTGTCTTTTGACGTTGTGATGCTTATTAAATGAATTAAAAACATATCATTTGTGTTCTCCATCATCACATTTAAAAATGTATACATTAATGGATTTCTCAACAAGAGATTTCAACTCTTTGCAAGTATTCAATGCATTTAATTTTTGTTTAAGAAAATAAATGCAAGTTTTTGCAATAATTCTTTCTAAGAGCGCAAAATTGTAATTCTCCATTTAATAATTGTAGAAGCATAATCCCATATGTTTGATTGATGATTGAATAATATATGTATTCTAGAGCATCAGCTAGAAATGGTTGTGGTCCTTCTTTACTCTAACAACAATAAGATTCATAAACATGCTTTTGAAAGTAAACTGGTGGAAGGCAGGAATATCTAGTGATAACTTTCTAAATTTTATAAAATTTTAAATGTTCAAATATTTATGCCATAGAGTTCTCAAATAAGCATCTTCATTTTGATGATTACAACTAGTCCTTTTTGGCCATTTTGTTAATCAACTCTATAACTATGCAACCGAATTTGTTGAAGACAACTTCCATGTCTAATTATTCACTAATAATGGATGTTGTCATGTCTCATTAAAAAAGTACATCCTCGTATATTGTGTTCTTTTCTATGTAGCTTTAATGTGGTTCATATGTTTCCACTCATAAAACATTTTCATTGGCATTCTTGTCGGCATATGAATCAAAGCACCATATAGATTCATCATTGTTTGTCATTGTAATTTATAATGAATGCTTACCATGTATCAATTAAATTAACAGCTAGTCCTGCTTTTCATCCTAATTAGGTTGCTCTTCTTGTACTTCTTTTTAGTTTGGTCTATTGTCAATCATGTTGTTCACGCTTTCTTATCTCAAATAAATGGAATTATGAGATATGGGTGAGATTGGTCAAGTATTAAACCTACTTTTTCATCCCACTCAATCTGCTATTCTTTCACTCCATTTGCTTTGTCTAGTGCCTATGGTTGTCTTCTCTCATCCTGTGTCACTATATCCCATAATATCTTTGGTTTAAAGATATTGACAAGTTTGTTCCTATATCCCATAATATCTTTGCTCTAGTCTAAGAAGGTGATCTTATCATGAATTTTTCAATAACAGTAATACCCATACTTACAATGAAACAAACATTTGAAAATTTCCTCTTTCACGTATTGATGATGATAGGGAATTCCAAATTGAAAATAGATTAAACACATGATTAATTGTATAGTACGCAAATTTGGGGCAATTATTAGTTTTGGTGTTGATGGATAAAAATATCTCAAATACTTGCATGACTTGCCTTTTTGGTGGGTGACTTGCTCTAACCCAATCACTAAAGCTAGATTTGGTTTTGTTAACATCACAAGATCAGAAAGAAAATCAAGCTTTAGTTTAGACTTGAGGATACTACACCATGTATGAATGACTTGCCCTAACCCAGTAAATAAACCTAGTTTTGGTTATGTTAACATCACAAGATGAGGCTTGGATTGGGTTAGATTTGATTAAAACATGGATTAAGATAATTAAAACTAATTTGATTGACATTGGTTGAGTTATGCTAGACCTATAGCGTGCTATGTGTACAATTAGGCCGCATGGGCAAAGCCTAGCTTAGCAAGCACCTCTCTCCCTTCTTGGAAGGGAGTCTCAATGGATCTAGGAGTAAGGGCATGATAGCCCTTATATTCCAAGGCCTTCAAGGACAATTTTTGTATGTCGAACTAAGTCTATAGCCATTTGTCCTTCCAACACCTATTGCCATGTGTCCTTCCAATAGCTATCTCGTCCAAGGTTAGCACCATCTCCATTTGTGTCTAGAGGGTGAAGCCTACACCAACCCCACGATCCCCCACATAGGCCAAACTTCATCCCATCACATCACCTTGAGGATAGCTAGCCACCGCCACTCATATGGAAAATATGGACCAATTGCACCATTTTCCATTTAGACCTAACTTGTCATAGATATAAGAGCTTCTAGATCCATCAAGAGACATGACGCCATAAAGAGCACATGAGCCAACCATCATAGGCCATCAATCCTCCTCACCATAATTTGTGTTGCAATTTCCCATAGTCCACTAACTGTCAATCGCCATGCATCATCACATCTTGGGTGGGATTTGATCCAACCAAACCCATTGTTAGACTCTATTATCTACAAGTGGGAGCCATAATGGCTCTGATACTATGTTGGCACATCTAGGGTGTCACGCATACAAGATTAATCACATGGGCAAAGCCTCACCTACCCATGCAACATCTCCCCCTTGCTTTTCTAAAAGGGGACCCTAAGGGGCTAGAAGAGAGGACGTTATAGCCCTTATACTCAAGGCCTTATACGCTAATGTTTTGCATGTAGGACTAAGTTCCTTTCCATTGTCCTTTGAGCACCAATGTAAGGACCATCTTCATATTGGAAAGGTCGCCTCCCCTCTGTAAGCCCCAAAATGAGGAGAACGTGGGGGAGGAAGACCTAGGGCATATGCCTGAGAAGAGAGAAGAAAGGACAAGGCTACTTGGTTGCTAGGCAAGATCTGCAAGAGCGTAAGGCGCAGCGGGGACCTGAGATAAGAGACAATGAGATGGCACTGACATTAGCATGGCGTACGGATTTGTACAGAGGCTGGACGAAGCCTATAGGGCTAGATCAGATTCGAGATAGAGGCGAACACATGGCAAGATCATGGGCAAGTGTACGGCCTGCAATAGAGCCTCTAATGGCACAATTAGGGTAAACCATGAGCTGGTAGAAGGACAGGGGTGCAAGGCGTCCTAGAGCCCAGGTTGTGCACCAAAGGGAGGGGCTGCAAGTGATTAGCACCTTGCCTTTTTAAAAGCACAGGCATGCCAGTCGACTGGCCAACCAAGTCAACCAGCGCACTGCCCCATAAGGGCAGCCCACAACCCCATATAGGGGGAGTTGAGGTCAGTTGGAGGGTCTGCTGGGTTGACCAACAAGGCATCACGCTGGCGCACATAAGGGGGGCTACTAGCCCCTATAAAAGGGCTCCCTTGTGGGGCATTCATGCATCCAACAAGCGAGCACTTTGGGAAGTAGCAAGAGCAACAAAAGACTCATCCTCAGGCCTACATTTAGAAGGTAGAGGAGTCCCAGAGGTGCTATAGACTGAGCTCATATAGGGCTCGAACCTAGGTTGTCTTCTAAGGCAACAAGGTGCAGAGGTCTTTGGTGTAATGAAAGGTTCCTTTCATATATCCATGGAATTTGGGCTATGGGATTTAGGCAACGTTGGTGAAGCCGATCTTGAGCTACTTATGGATTGACCCCCGTGAGGCAAATAACCACATGATGTGTTTGTGGCAATTTGCAGCCTAAACCTGTGACCATTTGGGATATCTGGGGCTCAAACTCCTTGAGGTTGTACTGTACTCCTTCCATGGCTGCAACCGTTGAAGTAAATCATGAAGCCTAATCACCTCTAATCACTGGTTACCTTGCATTCTATGACTGTACTTTGTGGATGTTAAATGCCCCCCTTGTTGTCTACCCTTGGATCAACTACATTGAAGGAGGTGTGTGGAGAGGACCATCTGGAAGACTGCATAGCGGGCCAGTTGGTGTGGAGTGAGACAAGTCACGTATGAGCAAAACTTCCAAAAATGGGTGGTGTGCATGTCTTTGTACATGCAGATGTGGTGGCCATAGAGATTGCAGATGCGGAGGTAGAGGCGGAGGTCCTAAAACTAAGTGGGACCGATGTGAGGGTTGAAGACAATTTAATTGATGAGATTGTGGAGGCAGTCATCAATGGGTCTCAACTGTGGGCAAGGAGATTGCAGAGGAGTAAGAGGAGAAGGCGGTTGAAGTGGACCACAGCAACAATGGATAGATCAAGTACCGAGCCATACTTGTCATTGAAGGACTGGAGGCAGAAGCAAAATATTGTGTCATCTCTTTTGGGGAGTTGTACTTGGGAAAATTGTACAACATGTTGGGGTCCACAGTTGCTGGAGCTCGCAGAATTTGGCCCAAGTCCATCGATGTGCCATGGCCATGTACAAGGGTGGATCCGGCGATCGACACAGGCACTGCAGTAGTAATGCCAAAATTGCTCCTTTTTGAGGAAGGGAATGTGCTAGGAAGGTTGTAGACCAGCGTCAGCATCGGTCAAGGGAACTGTAGCATTGGGGGTGAGGTAGTAACCTCCTCTTGTGCACTTTGGATGGTCGTATCGCCAATCATTGAAGGACTTGGTGATGAACTATGTGAGGGGGTGCACCTCCACGATTTTGCAGAGGTGGAGGTGGGAGCCTTCAAGCTACTACTTCCAATGGTGCATGAGGGCACTATCCAATAGTTCTTGGAACGACTGCAAGTCAGGTCTCCATTGTACATTTTGGGCAAGGAGGAGGGAGGAGTTTGAGGAACCTTCATCATCTTCAATCGGCATTGGTTCCTCCTCCACTGTCTCTGTGGGCGTCATATTGATGGGCATATATACAAAATTGGCTACCTTAAGCAATGTATTGCGGGCCTCTTCTAGGAGGTTGATTGGAGCAATAGTCGAGATGGACGGGGAGCTCCTGTGCTATGTAGTGGTGGTGTTAGAGGCATTGGAAGAGTACTCAGGCAGATTGGTGTGAGGAAGGGGGGGCGGCAGGGGTTGGGTGGCTATAGAAGTTCAGTAAGGGGGGGGTACAGTTAAATATTGTAATGGCTTCTTGGCCTTCCTCCTCAGCTACTTCCTCAGGATATGCTACATGGATTGTTTCAAAATTTCTCACTAAGGACTCAATGAGTCTAGGAGAGCTCGTAGCACCCGGTTAAAGAGGATTATTATGTTGAGGGGATCGTAGTAAGCAATGGATTGGTAAGCCATGAGATGCCCTTGCATTTGTATTGCAGAGGCTTGGTCATAGGTCTGCATTCAATTAATGTCATCTTGCAACTTTATATGGGGTGCAGACCCACAGGCTGCTGAGCTCCTTGGGCTTCGCTAATTGCATCACACCATCGTCCGTAGGATAACTTGTGGATCCATGATGACACAACACCATGCCTGGAAATTAAGCAAAATGGGATGGGTGGCAAGAGTTTGGAGGTCAGAGGGGCAAGATGGTTGAAGGTCTAATGAGAAATAAGACATGGCGAGAATGGGGCAGCAATGATCGAGATTATGGTGGAGGATGGTTTGGAGGGTGTTAAGAGGGAGTGGGACAGTGAGGTCGAGGTGGAAAATGAGATTTTGTGCACGGATTACCTTGAAGCATTTGGAGTGTTTGGGGGATAGTGCATGGGGCAAGTGTGTAGGTGGTTAATTGTGCGGAGACCTCCCTATACATCCGAAATTCTTACTGCTCCTGGTCTTCCAACCCTGAGTCTTTTGGGTGGTCGGGAGTATGCAGCCACTCGTTCTATTCCTGCAGGGACATGGTCAGTGTGCTCGTTACTATGCAAGGAGATCCCGCAATGTCTGGATCTAGCATTCGTAGTCTTCCTGAGTCCGTATGTGATGTGACTCTACTTGCGCCTTTTGCTCTATTGCCATTCGAAGGCCTATTGTCGGCCTTGTCCCCATGAGTGTTTGGACTAGGGATTCGCTTGCGGCAGTAAGCTCATCCTTGAGATTGGTGATTGACAGCTCTAGCTCCTAAGCTTTTGTGTGGTACTCCTCTGCTCAATCTAGGGCCATTTACCCTGTGGCTTGGGCAGCGACCATTAGGTCATGCATGGAGAGGTGTGCCTGGAGGAGAGTTGTGAGGCCTATTCTTGCCACCTCTGGAGAATTGTTCATGCCACTTGTGGGAGTTGTGCCATTGCCTCGAATAAATTCTACTCCATTTGGTCGGCACGAGAGAGTTGCTCTGCTGTCATGTGGCTATAACCACTTGGTGCTCGATAATGGGGTGCGCTGCAAAACTAAATGGCCTCTATGAGGCTTGCGATGGAGAGGAGGAGGAGCCAGTGATGAAGGAGGTGGTGTCTTCAGGATGGGCTGTGGTGAAGGCTGAGACCTCAAGTGCAAGAGGGGTTGCTGGGATAGCTTGAGCTCCTGGGTGGAGGCTAATCATGACTATCTCATCTCCCAAAGGGTCATCCACCAAGATGGGCTCGTGTTGTACACTTTTGCCCTTGTCTTGAGGATTTGATTACTCGAGGCATAATTGATGGCATAGGAATATCTATAGTAATTGGCAATCCAAGGGGCTCTCGATCATGAGGAGTCACTCATAGGGCCCTAGGGGATCATAGCACTTTAGCACGCTTACCTCATACTGTGCAAGCAATTGACGTGGGTCCGGTTGTGTGGGACAACTAGCCGGAGAGGTTTTGTGGGCTCTGTTCCTACTTGTTTTGTCTTGACCTTGGCTTCTTCTTATTCTACTGGTACCAGTCCCGTGGCGGCTGACTTTTTAGCCAACCCATAAGCGGATGCTATTGTAGTATATGGAGAGCATATGGTAGAGAATCGGCATGTACAACATTGGGTTGCCGATGGCCTCTCCATGTGTTTTAAGTTCATCCCTCATGTGATTACAAAAGTAATTGGCCCAGCAGTTCGTAACCTGGGATTTTGCTAGCCGCAACAAGATGTTTGGCACGATTGACTGGTGATGGTTAGTGTGCCTAACTTGAGTCAACCACCACTGCAAGGCCCCTGTTGGCTTTTCCACTTCTTGCTTGATGATCTCTGTGAAATGAATGCACCATTTGCTCTTTTTGTGGTCGTAGTGGCAAATTTTACTGAGGGAAATCGAGCATCTTCTTCTTCATTGCATATTTTTTGCCGATGATCGGTAGGTCAAAGGCGGCTCACACCATGTCCACGTTGAGAGGTAGAAGTGGGGAGTGCCACGTCTATGTTGAGATGGTAGAAGTGTTGGAGTTATAGGTCTGGAGGAACTCTCCCAAAAGCCTCATGTCCATGTGGCAAGGAAGGTGGTATGCCACCACGGATCCCCGGCCTCTATCATCACTGTGAGGGCATCTTGCACTGTTGGCTTCTTTAGCACTTCATACGCCATTGCGGTGTGGTAATGGAGGGTGTAATCATGCCCCTCATATGCATAGCGGGAGTGGATCATGCATGCATCGAGTTGGTGAAGCCATGCCTCTCCAAGCGGCGAGTGCATTTGTGAGTGCACGATTTTGTACTCCCCTTGTGTTAGAGCCGGGGTGCGCATTCTTGACATCTTGAGGGGGGTGTGCCTGCTATTCTCGGTACCTCCTGTGTGGCCTGTTGAATAGATATTTCTTCCTCCACTTGTAAATCTTTGGCTGGAAAGTCAGAGGGCATATAGATCGTGGCCAAGGGCATACTTTGCGAGTCAGAGGGACTGGTGACTTGTGGGATAGGGGGTCGGGGGTGGAGGCCAAGCTCTGACTCACAAACATTGGGAAGAAGGAGGGCAACTGAGTGATGAGGGAATCAGTGGAAGAGGAGGAGCTTGAGGACATATATTGAGTGCTGGATTGTTGTATGGAAGAGGGCAGGGGCTCGAAGAAGTCTAATAGAATTTTGACAAAGTCTGGGGGTAACTGCTATGGCAATGACCCACTGGGATAGGGATCCTTTATATAGATTTTGTTATCCCCTCGGCCAAGGGGATGGCATAAGGCAATGGTCGCGGGGGATGGTATAAGGCAATGGTCGATGGGATAATGGGATGGCAATGGTCAATGGGATAGTCGGATGGTGGCAATTGGCGGGATAATCAGACGGCATGACGGTGCTCGGTGGGATAGTTGGATGGTGACAGTCAGCGGGATAGTTAGATGGTGATGGTTGGCAGGATATTAGATGACAACAATTGGCACGATAGTTGGATGGCGATAGTTGGCAGGATAATTGGATGGTGATGATCAGTGGGAGAGTGCTATGGCAACGACTGGCGAGAGCATCAGATGGTGTTAGCCGGATAGTCGGATGGTGATAGTTGGTGGGATAGTCAGATGGCAATGGTTGGCGAGATAGTCAGATGGCGATGGTCGATGGGATAGTCAAATGACTGGTGGGATACTATCTAAGGAAAGTGAGGAAAGGGAAAGAATGGGGAAAATGGAAAGGTGTGAGAGTGAGGGGAAAGGGTTAGGAAGTGGCGGTTGTGTACATGAGGTGTACAAGTGAGGCATGGGGTTGACTATGAGGTTAGCATGCAAGAATACAAAAAATGTAGAAGGGACATATTGGCCCTAATCACCTAGTGCTGATCGTGCATACGTGTCGGTATATGTGCAAGGAAGTGACTTGTGGGTTGCAGGTGCATTGGAGTGATATGCCTATTGTATTGACTCACCTAGACCTGGACTCGATAATCATGTGGAATGTGGTGTTGATGAATGCTACGCTACTGCATAGCATGTTAAAAGCCATGTAGAGCATGTGTCCAGCTTGTGTCTCACCTTAGATGCTAGAGGTGCATTGGCATGGTATCAATTCCTTGTGGGATGATCCTTTGTCATGGGATAAGTGGGTTTTTATGTGACCACCCTTGATGGCATAGACACTTGCTCTTGTGAGTTGGGTAGTGCCATTGGTGATGGTATGATTGAAACTACCTTTGATTGTTCGCCTTTAGGTTTGGAGGAAGGTTCTTGTGTAACTCCCCTCATTGTAGGGGTTGGCTGCTCCATCGTTGTCTTGCACAATCTTTGTGTTGAGTTGTATGATTCGTAGTACTAGGGCACGTTCGAGACTTTGGGGTTTATTTGTTGTGGTCAATTCAATGGTACATTCTTGTTGTACTACATCCAGGGTCAACATAGGTTCTTGTGTTGCTACCTTCAGAAGCCCTCTAGTTTGGGACTTGAACTTTAGTACCCAGACGACTTGCTTGCCATTGTAATTATCTTGAGCCTCCAAGAGCTTGGTGGCAATCCAGTGCTTTGGGTGATGTTGCAGTTGAGGGGATGGATTAGGGCCTGGGAGTTGAAGCAACGGATGGCATCATGTCCTTCTCCTAGGTGGGGTTGCCTTCGATAGAGACATTCCCGAAGTGATTAGGGAGTGATGCCCTGCTTGGATCTTTTTTGGTCCTTGGTTGTTGTTGAAGTAGTGTTGAGCATAGAGAATAGCCTCTTGTACTGTTCATGGCTTTCCTGAGTGGGGGACAATAGTGGCAGAGTAATGGACAATTACACCTAGTTGCCCTCATAGTTGGTCCTCTACTCCTTTTGGGGTCGGACTTTCTTTAGAGGGTCAATGGTTGGAGGGTTGGAGGTGGATGGAGCTTCAAGTCTACCCTTCAGTAAAGCTTCCTTACCATGGGCCGAAAAGGGTGCAGTAGAAGGAGCAAGACATGGTTTACAAAGTGGAATTACTGTAGTTCTACCACCATCATTTGTGATGAGGGAAGTTGTTCTAGCCCGCCAATCAATTTGACAGTTCACGGCGTAACACTAGGTCCTTCCCAATATAATCTATTCGTCAGTTGCTTCTGTGGGGAGAACATAAAAGCGGATTTCTACTGCTTGGCGAACAACCGTTAGATTCAAGTTTACAAAACCAAAGGTGCTTAAGAGTTGACCATTGATAGCCCTCACTGAAGCAATGATGAGATTTAGGGGTACCTGTAGCTTTTCCATACTCATGGCAGATGAAGTTGTGGCTCACTCCTGGATCCACAAGTGCTCGGATGCACAAGCTTGGACCCTGCAATTGAACATCCAACTTACTTGGTTCTATTGTTAGTTCATCCGTCAGTTCTAGGTGTTCAAGCATTGCCTTAAGCAATGCCATTTGCTTATGCCATCTGAGCTTGGCATTACGTGCCCTGGCTTCTTCAATGGCTTGGTGTTTCATCTGGGCTACCTTGGTCTTGAGTTCCTTTTCTCTATGGATGGCTTGAAGGGTAAGCAGTGTGAGTGGAAAATAATATCTCTTCAATTTGCTCCTATTAAGGTAGCCTTCCATTTCTACTCCATCGAGGGTGGCTAATTAGCACACCCCTTATGGAGTGATCTCTACCATGTGGTAGGGACCCATGCCTTGGTACTTGAGCTTGCACTTGATATTGTGGACATTGTAGAGGAGTGCAAGATTGCCCTCTACAAGGTCTTTGTTCTTGAGGTTGTAGGCAAACCACTTTTGCATCGGGCCTTCTCCACTCAAAGGTAGTAGGCTACATGCAACCTTGTCTCATCTAGCTTTTCAAGGTCAATTAAATGTTCTGCCAAGGCATTCTAGTGAGCCTTTCTTGGATAGTAAGGTGGAGGCTAGGCACTACATACTCCATTGGCATCACCGCCTCCACCCCAAAGGCTAGGCTAAAGGGGGTGCAGTGCCACCTTGTAGGAGGTTTTGTAGGCCCATAAGGCTATAGAGAGCTTATGCTCCTAGTCGGTACAACTGGCCTCTACTATGCAAGTTATGATCTTATAGCAAGTTTTATTGGAGCTCTCAGCCAAGCCATTCGCCCTGGGATAGTATGGCATTGATTTCCTATGTATCATCATGAATTTATTTGTTAGGATTGCTATAGTTTCATTGAGGAAATGAGTTCCTCGGTTGCTAACTAGCTTAAGGGACATCCAAACCACGTGATAACTTGCTCATATAAGAATTTAGGGTGGATCTTGCATCTGCCTTCACAGTGGCTCTCCCTTCTACCCACTTGGTGAAGTAATCTGTGGGGCTAAGATGATGTATCTAGACCCAGTTTCTTTAGCCAATGGGCTTATAGGTCCAATAAAATTGATGCCCCATTTCTCAAAGGGTTAATATTCTGATCAAGGGCATCATGTCCACTTTATGTGGGATTTGTACACGTTGGCAGGGGTCACATCACTTGATAAATTCGATTGTGTCTCCGAAGAGATTCGGCCACCAAAGGCCAGCTTGGAGCACTTTACATCCTGTAACATCAGCGGTGACAAAATTCCCTCCTGCAATTCTAGAGTGGGCTTCTTCGATCACCTTGATGTATTCATGCTCGCACACACATCTATGCATGATGTCATCTTTGCCCATGCAGTATAGTTGGCCTGTAATTAGCTGATATGGCGTTGCATCCTTAATGTGTTTGCGGGCTCTATCTTTCTTGAGAGCTTGGTGCAAGGGTAGGCCATTGGCCAAGTAGTGACCAATCTCAGCGGCCCATTCAGGTATGATGTTGATGAGAAAGAGGGAAGCATCAGGGAGGTCATCTTTGACTCCCGTTGGGGCTTTGCCATTTGGGATTCTTGATAGATGGTCGGCTAGGACATGGGTCTTCCCTTTACAAACAACGAGACTATGAAGTCAAACTCCAAGAGGATTAGCATCCACCTGGTGATGTGTCCCGTCATGCATGGCTTGTTGACCAAGTATAACAGTGCTTGGTGGTCCACAAGGAAGACAAACTTGTTGGCCAATAAGTAATTCCTGAACTTCTTGATTGCATAGACCATGGTGAGACCCCCCCTCTCAATTGTTGTGTAGTTGACCTCGGCCTCATTCAATTGCCAACTCGCAAAGTACACCAGGTAGTCCAGGTTATGCTCCACTGGTTGGGCTAACACACACTAAATAGAGCAAAATTGGAGGCATGTATATGAACGTGGAATATTAGATCCTAGCCTAGTGCTCTCAACACTAGTGCAGTGGCCAGGGCTAGTTTGAGGGTTTTGAAGGATTTTTAACATTCCTCGGTCCACTCAAAGAATACTAATAGCTTGTATAATGGGTGGGCTATGTCTGCATAGAACAAGATGAACCTTCTATAGTAGCCCGTGTGACCAGTAAATCATTGTACTCCCTTGGCATTGGTGTAGGGTGGCAATTCCAAAATGAGTTTGATTTTTTTGTGGTACGTGGAGATTCCATTCCAAGACACTATGTGGTCGAGAATTACGTCATGCTTAACCCAGAATTGGCACTTAAAGGGGTTCAGGCATATGCAGTACAAAAGCACTTTTCCAAGATGAGTCTTAGGTTTTTCAGGTGATCATCCCACGTCAAGCTCATGCATATGTCATCCAAGAAGACTTCCATGAAGTCCCTCAAGTACTCCTTGAAGACCGTGATCATCATCCGTTGGAAGGTGGCAGGCGCATTGGTCAGCCCAAATATCATTACTCTAGCTGCATACACACCCCACTCAGTTGCAAAGGCTATTTTGTGTTGATCCTGCGAGGCGATGGACACTTGCTTATATCTAGAGAATCCGTCTAGGAAGCTATAGGCTTCCTTTATTGCTACCCTTTCTAGGACATGTTCTATGAATAGAAAGGGGTAGTGGTCACACCAGGTGGTGGCATTAACTTTTTTCAAGTCCATGCATACTTGAATTTTTTTATTCTTCTTCAGCACTATCACAATGGTGGGTGATACCTTGTCGGTATGCTCGAGCTCATAGATGAATACCGCATCTATGAGTTTTTGGATTTCCTCCCTCACTATGAGCACGTATTTGGGATTCATAGGGTAGGGACATTGACATACGAGCCTAGCATCTTCCCATCTAGTTGGATAGGTATCACCAAAGGATGGGATTCCCTCTCAACAGGGAGGCGATCGACATTTTTACCTGGATCAAGAGGAAGGCATCCAACCCGGTGCTATCAGAGGGTTCCTATGAGGACTCCCTTCCCATTGACAGTAGCAGGTCCTCGAAACCATAAAGGTCTCCTTCTTCCTATAGGTTTTGCAATATTGGGTCCTCTTGGAACATTTGTTGCATCAGATCTGGAGCCTCTGACTTATCAAAGTTGAAACGTTCCTCTTCTTCCACCCTTTCTGACACCTTAAGCTTCTTTGCTCCTTGGTGGTTAGTCAGGTGGACTGGGTGGATGGTATCCAACCCTCTGCTCACCTTAAGTCTATGCACGAACTTTTCCTAGTAGTCCCGTACCATGTTCTGAGCCTCTATTACATATTGATTCTCTAGGACTAGGTCTGGATAGGTTTCCTTATATGTGGGTGGGGGTACGAGGCCTTGGGCCTGCACTGGCTTGTTTACACCTGAGCTCGGAGGTACTTCCAGGTCACGCTATGTGGAAGCACATCTTGAGGCAGAGGAGGTAGCGAGGGTGGTTGTCTCCTCATTAGAACCATCTTGAATGAGCACCTGGTCAGGCCCATCACCTACCCGTATGGCTTTCTTGGACCGGGTTTGCGAATGGCCTTGTAGTAGGGCCCTCTATCCTCCCATGATTCCTCATTGCCCTACCTATGGCTTTGGCTGGCATCCTTGTGATTACCTTTAAGGGTACCACGGCCACATGGCCTTGTTTGATACTAAGAAAGTTAAGGTTGGTGCTCTTAGGCAGGGTGACTGGGGTTACTGGTCTTCTCAAGGGATAGTCCTTGAACAGATGCTCAATTCTGCACCCCGCACACATGGGTGTAGGGCTTGTCATGGGAGGAGCAGCTGGGGTAAGATCCCTATAGGGGTAGCCCTTGACACTTGAAGCATGACACTAGAGGGTTCAAAGTACCTTTGTAGGGGCATTCACTTGCCCTCTACAGGCCCTAGTAGATATAGCATTGGATCGGGGGCCTTTGAGCAACATAGTTTAGGTCTCCGGCCCTTGCATTCAAGGGAGCGGTTTGGAACACGAGGACTTGCTGATCCTCTTGCAGGAGGTAGTGACTTAGGGTGCCACTTCCTTCCTCGTAGGGGTAGTAGTCGAGGGGTCTGTGGTATGGATTAGTCTCCTCCCAATCATTGGGCCCTTCCTCTACCAATACTTGATTGACAGGGGCTATATGGGGTAGGGGAGGTTGAGGACCCAATATGGGCAGTAGTAACGGAGCCTGTTGTGTTTTGTACTAGCCATAGGGGCACCTTGTGCATTCATAGGATTAGGCAAATCTGTTAGGGCTAATGGGGGTCACACTTGATACATAGGTTGGGGCAGGGACCTCGAAAATTGACATTGGGAGGTATGGTGGTTTCCCCATCTCTGATAGTGTGCGCAATAGAGGGCCAGCCTTGCCCTAAGGCAGGGGCACTCATTGGAGGGATGATTGCCATTATATACCCTGCACCAAATGTCTCTCCATGGAAACAATTGCTTGGCACCTCCTTGGAGGTCCCTGACCTCCATTGTTGGCCAAGTTGATTTAGCAAATTTGAGGCCATCTCACTCATATCCAAGCCCTTGGGCTCGTTGATCTCCTTCTTGGTCATCTCCACACTGGAAGACCTAATTGATGGTGATACTTCTAATGGGGTCGGGGTTTTATCCGAGCTAGCTTTGTTCATCATATTATCACTTATATGGATAGCCACCTTGCTGCATAGTTTGAAGGAGGTAGGATTCATAACCATCAGGTGGTCATGCAACTTCAGGTCTACCAATCCAATGAGGAAGCAAGGCAACAATCGTTCGTCGCTCATTCACTCGTATGGTTCGCAATGGGAATTGAGGTGCTTGATTCTAGCTATGTAATCTTGAAGGGATTCCTTGTCATTCTGCTTCACCTCATATGATTGATTAATCAGGCTCCATTTATGTCCATTGGGGATGAACCCTATAATGAAGGATTTTCTCAGCGTCTCCTAGTTGACTTTTTCTTTCAAGGTGAGAGCCCTATACCATTGGCCTACTTTGTCATCCAGACTGAGACCAAAACATTAGCCATTTCAAGATCTTCAGGAGCTCCAAATGCTTCACATATCTACTCAAATCGCTCCATGTGGGAGATCGAGTCTCTTTCCCCAAGGAATTTGGTCATTAACTTGGAGATGGCTATGGGTTGGCTCCTTGATGGATTAGGGATCCCTGCAGGAAACACTGGGGCGGGCGAAGGTGGTGTGACCCCCCTTCTTAGAGCATTCACTCTAAGATGCACATCGCCTCATCTATTAACACCATTTGGGCAGCTGGTGGCGGCAGCACCATTGTGGGCCTAACAAGACGTAGGGGTGGCCTTAAGTTGGCACTGGTGGTGAAATCCATTGAGTTGCTAGTACCAACATTGGGGTAGACACACCAAGGCCTACATTCATTTGAGCAATAGATGCACTGGAAACGGTCAGACTCCCGGAGGGGGTGGGTCATGGGGCATTGGCACGAAGGTTCCTTGCATTGGGCGATAGGGTGGAACTCGTGGGGCCACATAGTTGGCGAAGGTCGGTGGCACTGGGAAGGTTGGGGGTTCATAAGATGCCCCTCCTTGGGAGCTATTAAAGATAGTGTAAATTGCAGTATCCACATAAGGCATAGGGGCAAACCCTAACCCTAACCCTAAGGGGTTCTCACATGTATATCTTCATGTTTCATTGTCAATACACTTAGTGTACAGGTAGCTACATCATGTGCACTCCTCTCTCTCTCTCCCTCTCTCACTTCCACTATTATGGTATCAGAGCACCAGGTTCTCCCACCCCCTTCATGAGTGTCGAGTCCTCCTTGCATGAGGCATCTTCCATTGAGAGAGTTTTTATGTTAGAGAGAGAGCAAGCCCTTGCCCTTGTCAAGGTGTCAAGCCCTTGCTTCATTGAGGTGACAAGACCTCCCCATGAGGCACCTTCATCACCTCTTTAGCTCTCTTTGTAAAGTTCCATTCACTCTCCGTTGTTGCAGCCCAAAAAGCTTTTGATTCTGTCATTCAGAGCTTCTTCTATCTCAAGTTGAGTGATCCATTCTCATGAGTTTTTCATGTCTTGAGAGGTTTTTTGTTGTGCGAGTTCTAGTTCTTTGGTTCTAGAAATCTCTAGGTTTCAATTTGCAGGTCAAATGAAAGACTCAGCACCATCGAGCACCATCTACAAAGGAGCCCAAGCTGCTAAGGCTCCCAACAGTCGGCTTGACTCAAGCAATGATTAGCAAGAAACTACATGCAACCTTGCCATCATTCTACTACAGGCTTGATCCTTGGCATACAAAAGTTCTCACATGACTTGGTTCTAACAGTTTAGCATAAGCCCCCCAACGGCAACTCTCACATAGTTCTCATGGGTAGACACTCTTGCTAGTACACAAGTAAGCCTCTTGCACATAGAGCACCAGACCGCCGCCACCTCCAGCATGGAGTTATCCACATCACACAATTGATTATACACCAGTCATGACTCCAAATGAGATCCATGAGTGGAAAAAGAACCTACTTTGACCATTCATTGCCACAGGGTATATACCAGTGTATGATGATGTTGCACACTGTAAACCATACCAAGTGGTTCTTTCTCAGTTTTGCTATAGTACACTTGGGTTGAGTCATTACCTGTCTTGCATAATAAATCAAGTAATCTAAACTTCCCATTTGGTTGTGCTGGTCTAATTCCAACTGCATAACCAGAAGCATCCACATGAACATGGAAAATTATATCCCACCCTAGTTGCCTAAGAATGGTTATTTCAGAAGCACGCTTCTTTAATCATGAGACAACTTGTCTATCTATTGAAACTTCAATTCTTATTGGTGAGTTCATATAATGGAGCCGCTATCTTAGCAAAGTCCCAAATAAATCTTCTGTAAAAACTTATAAAACCAAGAAAATATCTCAAGTAAATCAAGTTTGCAAGCTTGGACATTTTCTCTATGGCTTGAGTCTTTCCTTCTTCAATTGTAATGCCATCCTTAGAAGTCACATGACAAGGCTGAACACCAAATCAGGTACAAAATACATTTTTGGTAGGATTCAATGAAATACCAACCTATATGCGCCTGCTAAATATTTTTCCAAATAAACTAAATGAACACAAACGACCAAGTATACATAGAATCCATCCAAATAAATAGCAATAAACTCGATTAAGTAGTCTCTGAAGGTCTCAACCATAAACCTTAGGAAAATAGATGGTGCATTCCTGAGTCCAGAAGGCATGACTTTGGTGGCATACTCCCCATTTAGTGACATAAAGCAGTCTTATTCTAATTTTTGAGTGTAATTAAAATTTGATTATAACCACTGTATCCATCCATGAATGAGTACATCTCATGTCTGGCAACCTATTCTAGCATACCATTCGTGCATATTATAGGAAATGGATTCGTAAATGACACTCCTACTAGTAAGGTCTACACTTCCATCAGTTGAGTTTCAACATCCTTTGGAGATTGATCTCGTACTTCTAGGTCCTTGGTCTGTAAATCTTAGGTATTTTGCTAGAATTAGTAGGAATATGTAGTTCCTTATCCCCAATCTTAATTTTCATTAAGTTGGTTTCCAAATCATGGAGCCAAGATCTTCCAAGCAATTGTGGATAGGCATTCTCTTTCCTAGGGATCACTCGGTAAACTGATTGTTCAATAATTCACACCAATGGTAAGCACAACGCTAAAAAGCATACCTATTGGTTCAACTGGCCTTTGGTCCACCATTCAAACTCAAAATGGTAAAGGCGTCATATTCTTGAGCTTCGGTTTATTGAACATAGCTTTTGAAACAATATTTATTCCAAAGCCACCATCAACAACTATGCCTACCACATTTTGCTTGTTATTTTCACATTAATAATTGATACTTTTTCATCCACCATAGGAGTGTCAATGACTAGAATGGTGACAAAATCTATTAGGTTAGAGTTGATGTACGAGAAATCTCTACAATAAGGTGCAATTTTCAATAATTCCACTATTGTCAAGCTAGCCTTAGTATTCTAGAATATCTCCCACACTTTCACCATTTTAGGGCTTGGGCCTTCTTTAGAGTTTGGCTTATCTAAGACTTACTAGTGGAAGCACCGGTCGAGTTATCTATTAGTGGAACTACACTTAGATCAGGTGGTAGATCCATAGCTAGGGATTTTACTTTCAATTCCCAAAATATTCAAGAGGCAATTTGCTTATGTTGTTTCCAATTGATGTCTCCTATAAGAGATTTGTTATTATCCCCACTATTTACTGGACCTTGCAATTGGGTTACTGCATTGGCATCCATAGTATTTGAAAGTTCTGCCACTGTGACTTGGCTTTCGAGATCCATTTCCCATCTTTCCCTGTTACTTTGAAGAAATTTCAAATGTTCTTGACAAAGTGGAAAATCGGACTTGGTATGCTTACCATTGTAAAAAGTAACACCGGATCTGTGAAGGACCTTGATTTTTATCCTTATTGTTTTGCCTTTTGCCTTTACAATACTCTATTTTTGATGGTTGCACTTCCTTAGCCTTAGACTCGTCGGCTTGACCTAGTGTATCTTTGCATAGTCCTAACAGTTGGACTCATTGTAACAAGCTCCTTAGTACTTTGATCTACAATCATCTTTTGTGTGTCCTTTTCTACAGCATTTGTTGCACCATTTTCCTTTTGACTTGGCTTTTATCTAAAATCCAATTCTTTCAAGGCCTTCTTTAATGTTAACTTCATCTTGTCAAGCTTTGTTGTGGCATCCTCATCATCAATTGCCTCAGTCTTTTTCTTGGCTTTTGCATTTCTCTTCCTCTAGTTTATTAGCCTTGCTTCTAAGATTGTGGAATGCTCTATAGCAATGGATGAGCAAATGGCTTCCTGTCAATCTCTCCTACATATGCTTGTAGTCACAACGTGATCGTCAAGATGTTCATGATACCTAATTTTGGGTAGTCCTCATCCTTTGTTAAATTTGACTACCATGTTTACTCCAATGAGGACTTAGAGTTATTTTCATGTAATTAGCCTTCCTAGTGAAAAAGTTTTGCAAAGTCTCATGTTTCTCCACTAGCTCAATGTAAGTGTCATAGTGTTGGTGCTTTGAACTGTGCACCTACCATCGTACTTGTGCGGGGTGCTAATCTCAAGAGTTCAATATGCCCTAGGTCTATAACCTAGGTTCGACCCGCAATCTATGCATAAACTTTCCTCACATGTGCTCATCATCAAGGTGCAACTAGATTGCTACTTGGGTGAATGCTTAGTGGGTCCCCTTTTTAGTTTGTAATTTAGTTGCACTATGTGCTCTATGTTTGATTTCTTAACAATAGAAAAGTGATATTTGAATTGATAAAATGCATGTAACTAACACCTATTCTCTCATTGTTCCAAAGAAAATTGAAATTAGAATGGAAGATTAGGAGGCAGAGTCTCTTCTAGAGTCTTACTCTTGATAAGAGTTAAGAAGATTCCCTATTTGATGCTTCCTTAGTGTTATGGGATATCTTTTTAGGCTATTTTCTTTTGTTCCTATCACATGAACTATGTGACCCAAGCCATCTTATTTGTTTTCATGTTTAACTTGTGTTGTATGAGCTTTTTGATCAAAACAATTAGCACACATATATCAATTGATTCACAAGCAGTGTGTTGTCATGGGTGGATTTTGGCATTGAAAAAGCTTTTGTTTCCTTTGTTCTCCATCTTTTTCTTGATCCCAAAGGCTCGCAAGGCTTGCTACAGATGTATGTTTCATGATTATTGTTTCCTTTAAAAATGACAGCAATGGATTGTAGATTGAGTCTATTCTAAGAATTTTAAGTCCAAACATAACTATGTTAAGCTGCTGGACACAAAAGTTATAGCTAAAATCTTTGATTTTTGCTATATTGGAGAAAAAGTATGTACCTCCTCAACAAAATGTTGACTTCTAAATGCGTTGCTTTTTGTCAAATAGTCTACTTAAGCCTACAAAATGGGTTTGTTTTAAGAATTTTAAGTGCAAACATGACTACGTTTTGTTGCATAATGAAGAAGTTATTGTTGAATCTGTAATTTTTTGTGCAGGTTCATATTTTACACTTTACATTCTAATGTACGAGCTAAATATAAGTTGAGGCATGCAAGTTTTCTTTCTTATGTATGGGGATGCATATCTACAAGCCTTTTCTTGAGACACTTTATAGAAGTTGGAAGCAAGCTTGAAGATGTGTTTGCTTCTTGAGGTATAAGGTGAAGTTGGAGGGATCTTCTTCTAATTCATGCAATACAAGGGTGAAAGTCTTTGGGAATAAGTTGGAGTTTGTCAAGCAATATCTCAAGAAATGTAAATTGAGATTTGGCAAGACTCATAGGCTACTTCTCCAAGAAACTGAGTGAAGAGATGTGATTTCATAATAGTGTTTAATGGCAGCATTGCTTTTCTATAGAGAGCAAGGAGATGATCCTATGGAATGTCTATGAGAATTTAATCAAGAGTATCACACTACAATGGGCAATTATACCAACACACAAGATCTTGCTAGAATTCTTAAAAGAAACAGCTCTTACTTGGTATCAAGTCCTTCAAGATGACATCAAAAGGATTGGACACAACTTTCAACTGCGCTGGTAGAAGCATTCACTATATAGAAGGCAACAGAGATCTATATATATATATGTATGTATGTATGTATGTATGTGTGTGTGTGTGTGTGTGTGTGTGTGTGTGTGTGTATGTATGTATGTATGTATGTATATGTGTATATGTATATGTTGATGCATATATGTATATATTGATGCATACAATTTTGATATATGGAGAAAATGGACATGAAAACCATCTAAATTGGTTCTTGTCGTTTCGATTTGATATATGACATGATCCCGCCAATGGGGTCCTACTTTTGAGGCCTAAATGCATGAAATAGGCAGCGCGTTAACGCGCTGCCTATTTTAGGCATTTAGGCCCTAAAAGTAGCACCCCGCATATTTGGACTTGCATATCCAAATGGGGTCATGTCATATATCAAATCGAATGGCAAGATCCAATTTAGATGGTTTTCATGTCCATTTTCTCCATCAACTAAAACTATATTCATCAAATAATGGTGTTTATCAATTTTTGACATACTTCCCCCAAAATCAAGACCCCCATTACAAAGAAAGGTAAGGAACACAAGTGCTTGTTCTTATGCTCATGAGACAACAAAATGCATGAAATAGGCAACCAATGGGGTCCTAATTTTGATGTATGTATGTAATTATGTATATATGTACGTATATAGATCTCTTGCATCAACTAGAGGTGCTCAAGTAGAAGAATGTGAGTCAGCTTCCATGGATTGATGCTACAAGGACTTGTTTGGACAATATGTTCAAGTTTCTCTCAAGGATGTGCAAGGAGCCGAGGAGTGGGCTCTTTGTTAATGGCCTTTTTCTATCACCCCAAGTTTCACTATAATCCCATGCCCAACTCGGTCTAGGTGTGTGCTCAGCTCAATAGGATGATGCTCGCTCTTGTAGTCCTAAGGTTGCCTTGTTGAGCTTCCTATTGCACTTGGAGCATAGAAATAGATGCCAACAATAGGATTCTAGACGAGGTTCGTGCTATGTGGGCAAAGCGTATGATAATGGGTATTAAATCACTTAAGTGGAATGTGAGTAAATACAAAGATACAATACAATTCAATAAGCAAAGTAATTATATTAATCTAGAAGTCTGTTAGAAGTCTGTTGCAATATAAACAGCTTGTAGTTACAAAACCAAAAACCTCACTCCCACTCACTCCTGCTCACCTTGGCTAAGACTCAAGACTCTATGAGCATAGCAACTCAAACTCTATCTTCCTAGCCTCTACACAACAAGACAAGACTAGTTCGAGTAAAAATACTGTTATAACTCACACTCTACTCCTATATACTCAAGACTTGCCTAACCCAAGGGTTAGCACTTGCCTCAATTTAGCTTGAGTTGTAACCTCACAACTCTTCTTGGACTCAATCCACCTCTGTCTAAATGTTAGAGGCCCATTGGTGGAACGCTATCAGCCAAAACTATGTATGCGTTGTTTACGAGGTGGAGCCTATTACTAGTGATGTTGTACCAGCATTGGGGGTTGTCTCTTTGGAATTGCTATAGAAGGCCTTCTATGTAGAGCCTCTATTGTGTTAATGAGCATTGGGGCATTAGGAAAAGAGGGAGCTCATTTTGGGGCCCTGAGAGAAATTCACAATTTCTTCATTTTTATTTCCTCTAAAACACTAAAATACGACATAACTCCACTGATGCACCGGCCAACCTCTCAAATCGCTTTCTTTAGTACACTTTTTTTGCAGGGGCTTTTTGGCCTTTTTTGGGGCTTCAGGTGCCCGTTTTCAGTGTTTCAAATGTCGTTTCGAGGATGTGTCGATGATGTCAGAAGTACTGAATTCTACATAGTGCGTCAAATATAATAAAGTAGCTCAAGTATCCTCACTGAATGCAAACTTGACAATATTTCTTTTTTCTTCCTTTTTTGTATTTTTTCAGCATTACATTGGCCCTCCTTTTTGATTGGTGGACGGCTATTTTCCTTTCAGGCTAAAAGGCCCCAAAATGAGTTTCCTTTTTTTGTAATGGGTTGTCTCTTTAGAATTGCTATAGAAGGCCTTCTAAGTAGAGCCTCTATTGTGCTAATGAGCACAGGCTGTGCCTGAGGCTTGGGCTATATGGAGGAGGTTATGCGGGATTGGGTTGGACGTTTATGTTTAGCAACAATGGGCCATTGCTATGATGCCCACGGGGAAATCCCTAGGATCTACCACGCTCCTTTAGACTGCCTAATCGGGGACTCTCGCTGCTATTGCGAAGAGTAGATGCCCCAAGGCTACACTAGAGTCATCCATATGCTCTATCATCCAACTGAGCCACCTTGTTCCAGTACTCGAGTTGTGCTGCCTTGTCCAATGGCATTCTCATCATCCTCAAGATCATTTATTTTTGGAGGCACACTTGGGTGCTCAGAAGGCAGGTCAAGATCCTGGAGTAGTTCCTAGATTTGTTTGAGGGTCACCACCCACTGTTAAAGTGCCTCATTCTCCTGCCTACTATGAAGCAACTCAGCATTGACATTACTAAGAGGCTTCTATCTCTCCTCCTAATGTACCTTGAGTTGTATTTGAGAGGAAATGGTTTTCCAAGTGGTTGTTGTGACTGATACAATGGCTTCATTATATCGATGGAGCAGAATTCCATGGTTGGTTAGGAGCTAATCACAAGCTTTCTACAAATGATTGATCTTCTCATTGATCTTCTTTTCCCCTTCCTCTAGAAGCTCAACAATCTCGTCAAGAGTCCTTGAGCTCTGGAGTAGCATTTATGCTCCTGTTGCACATAGATCAAAACCTATGGAGGCACCCAATTGGCATCCATGTATACATTGTTTGTCACATTTTCTAGGGATGCTATCCCTTCAAAGTGGAACAAAGGGTGAATACCCCCATTGGATAGCACATGTCATGGAGGAGGTAACCCACGGATTTGACGAGCATCATCTAGAGATGGACACCAAAATTTTGTTCACTATGTTGGAGCATCATGTCCTATGTATAACTTGCTGACTAATGCTTACCTGAGTCAATTACCTGCATGTCTTGTGCTTTAGAGTTTTGTGGCATGCCCTCCTGACATAGAGACTTTTGATCATTTAAACTAGTCAATCCACCCATTACTCTTTTCCTTTTGTGATCTATTGAAGTTTGGTTAGCCTCCTTTGTCTACAAAGGCACAAGGCCAATGCCCATTTCTAAATCTTTAGGATTGGATTGATAGTTTGAACCTCCATATTTTAGCCATGGCTTCCTCTGATTTTGTAGTGACCTCTATTGTAACTGTGGTCGTGGCCTCAAGGCCTTTGACAACACTTTTCTCTATTCCTTCTATGGCCTCTATATTTGTTTTGGCCCTCCCTTTCTTGGTGTACACATTTTCTTGTATCAATTTCCATTGGCCTTTAGCAAATTGTCTGCTGGTTCCTGCTCGATGTCTTCACTGCCCTATCATTTTTTGTTCTTGGCCACCTCTTTTCCAATTTTTGGTCCATGATTGGCCTGGCCTCTTCCACCTCCCTCTGTTCTATCTTCATTCTAAGCCAACCCAATGCTCATCTCCTCATTTGACTTCTCATTTTTGGCATCAGTAGTAGACTCTTCACACATGGCTGTATTAACTCCACTTGCCTACTCCCACTTTTCACCCTGTGGTTGCTCCACATCAAGCCTCACTAGTGAGGCTTGGGTGTGAGGAGAGATTCGTGGTTAGTATTGGTTAAAGAGGTATCATCATGAGAAGCTTGGGGAGTTGTAGGTGGAGGGCCAGACAGTGTGTATTAGGAGAAGAGATCAGCTCGTGATTGGAAGGGGGAGACTGAGGGGATTCAAAAATAAGAGGAAGATACTTCCTATGGAGATGGAGGGTGGTAGACTGAGTTCATTGGAAATTTTTCCTCAGCAAAGGAGGAGGCGGGGGAGGTTTAGACATAGATTCTAGACAAGGATTCCATAATTCTCACCTCCTTTAGGGTCTGGGTCTTCAGTAGCTAAGAACTCAAGTCTTCCACTACTCTTGAGATCCACTTTCTCCTTCATATCCACTTGGTGCATTAGTCAGTAGGAGTTGTGGAGTTGGACCTTCCAGTCAAGGCATCTCTAGCCATCTCACAACTCTTGACACCAAGCTCCGATCGACAATCATGCAAAAGTGTGGTCTGAGCTTGCAGTGGGCTTGACACCTCAGATAGACATTCTTGAGCTGAGAATCAAAGTTCTTGGTGAAGATTTCAAGCCAATCAATTTGTACCTTGTGTTCATATGCAAAAAGAGACTTCACTTCATACGTCCTCCTTGGGATGAAGTTAGATGTCTTCTTCAGTCCAATAAACCCTATCAAAAATTAAAAGAAGGGATGCATCTCGATGTTGAGAGCCTTGCTTATTAGAAATCCCTGGGACTAGTGGAAGGTCTTTTCTTTGAACATTTTGTCACAATGTATCAAACTTGGTACTAGGGTACAATCTGACAATCCGATCTGTATTGGGGTGAGCTGGAAGATCTTTGCATAAATACATTTATATAAATCAACTCGTTTGTCATGGACGTTGCTGGTGTGAGTATCTCCTTCATATGTGTGAAGAAGCTCTTCAGCTACCTCTGCGCTCCACACCTCATGCCACAGAAGGTTCATCATGATGTACAAGGCATTCCTCTTTAGCATCTTCACTTTGATAGGGGCCTATTTGATCGATGAGAACTTTGAAGCTGCAAAGATAACTTTTGTCACTTGGCTGGTCTCTCTCCGCATCTAGTGGTTGGTCTCTCTCTGCATCTAGAGATAGTTGAAGCCATAGTGGGGCATAGGTAGGGGTGATGACAAGAAATAGGATGCAACGGTCACCTCCAAGTGTGATACTGAGCATAAAGCAGCAGTAGCAAAGAGCTTAAGCAATGAGAAATTTCTCCATGAAACAATGAATCTTCATACTCTTTGCTTTTGCATGTAGCAAAACAACTCATTAGACAACATGCACCGCCAAATTTAATATCCCATGTGACACCTCAACTGGACCACACTCACTTTTAGTCTCATGATTATCCTTAGTTAGAGTGAGTTTAAACTGCTCGCTGCCACATGGCATCTGTCTAGGCACCTATGAGTTATTCACTGTCACCAAGCTTGCTATGGCCGTTTTGTATGGCTTAACTCAATGTGGCAGTTTCGTATGGCTTAACTCACCTTAACTTTATGTGGCTTAACTCAACTTCCATTAATCAACTCAAGAATCACCTGTCCTTGCAAATTAGCCAATTGAACTGTGCCATTGTCATGAACATCAATCAACATGTATGGCCTATTCCAACAAATTTAAGATTGGGTTTTAATGGTCCAATGTTTCGCATTATACAGCAACACCAACATTTCCTTTTTCAAAATTTTTTGAACAATATGCCAGTCATGATAGTCTTTTCTCCCCCTCTGTATCACCTGCTACTATGACTATGCAACTCTAATGCAGAACTCATCCAGTTAATTTAGCTACTACATGTGTCTCTTGATTGCCTCTGGTTCACCAAGGTGATGATAAGTAGCAACGTGTACACTCGAGCCTAGAAACTCTGCTAGAATAATAGCTTCTAATCCAAAAGCCATTCAAAATGGTACTAAATTGGTTGTGACTTTGTAAGCTATCCAATTATTAATAATATAGAGCTTGATGATCAACATAGAAGGTAAACTATTCTTGAGAAAATAGTGCTTGAATTTTTGTACACTATAAACCATAGCAAGAGCTTCATGCTTGGTTGTGCTATAGTTAGCACACCGATTGAGTCATCAATCTACTTGCATAAAAGATGGGGTAATCAAACTTCCCATCTGGCTGAAATAGTATGATACCAATGGCATATAGAGAAGCATCTAAATGAACATGGAATATAACATCCCATCTAGGTTGTCTACAAATGGTTGTTTCATTTGCATGCTTCTTTAGTGTATGGAATTGCAATAGACAAACTCGTTAGTCCATTGAAACTTTGTGCCCTTTTTAGTTAGCTCAGGTAGGGGAGCTGCAATCTTGGCAAATTCTCAAATAAACCTTTGATAAAAACTAATAAAGCCCACAAAAGAACTAAGTTAATGTCTCAAGCTCGGGCATCTTTTCTATGCTTGAATCTTACTTGCTGGCTCAGTTCTGATGCCTTATTGAGAGATGACATGACCAAGCAGAACACCCATTGGGACATAGAGGACACTTTTGGCAGGATTCAAGGAAATACCTACCTGCCTACATGTGCCAAATACTTTTCCAAGATAGACCAAATGTATAAATATAGCCGAATAAACACAAAATTCATCTAAATATATAGCAATAAACTCGGTTAAATAGTCCTTGAAGGTTTCTATCATAAACCTCTAGAAATTAGATGGTGCATTTTTTAGTCCAAATGGCATACCTTTGTGGCATAAACACCCCACTTAGTAACAAAAGTAGCTTTAGTTTGACCCTCAGATGCTTCAGAAATTTAATTGTATCCAGTATATCCATCCATAAACGAGTATATCTCATGTGCTGCAACGTAGTCAAGAATACCATTTGTAAATGAGATGGGGAATGGGTGTGGAATAGTCTGAGCATTCGATTTTCTATAATCCACATATACTCTAAGTTTGCCAATTTTCTTTAGTACAACCACAATGGGAAACAACCGCTCATTTCTATCAATGGCATAAATGAATCCAGCTTGGATGAGTTTATCTAGTTCAGCTTTAGCCTGTTTGGCATAATTAGGATTCATCATATATATTTACATTGCCTAATGGGGTTTGCATCTGGGAATAAGTGGGACTTTGTGTTGCCAAATTTCTGGAGGAACTCCTTTCAAGTCAGTATAACTCCAAGAAGACACATCCTTGTATTACATAAACAAGTCCTTGACAGCCTGAAGTTGTCCAACAACCACATGGACACTGATTAGCACAATTTTGATTCTCTTCTGTTAATAAAGTGACTTCTTGTGTTGGTTCTGGAATCAATTGTTCATAATCGATCTGAGTGAATGTCAATTTTGGCTAGCTAACTCTCTGTCACCAACTATATCTTTAGCAAAATTACCTGGATAAAGATTCTGTAGTGTGATATCACCAAGTAACACTCTTTCTCTGATGAAGTGACTCTCTGACATCAATGTGCTTTGTCCTAGAGTGATATACTGGATTCTTGGCCAATGCTTGAGCCGATTGATTATCACAATATATTGTTGTTGGCTTGGACTCATCAAAGTAATCTGTTTCTAACAATAGTCTTATGAGCCATATAGCCTCACATGCACCTGTAGTGAGTGCTCTATATTCTGCTTCAGTCGAAGACAAAGAAACAGTTGGCTATTTGTTTGACAACCATAATATAGCACCTTGACCAAGGAAAAATGCATATCCCTGTGTCAATCTCTTGGTCTCATGATCTCCGGCATAGTCACTGTCACAATATCAACATGGATGACTTCCTCTGTATTCTATCTCAAACTATCTTGTACCTCTAAAGTATCTCAAGCCTCTTTTGGGTGCATTTCAATGAAATTGTTTGCCATAAACTGTGCTAGCGAACTTACTACATAACAAATATTTGATCGTGTGATAGTCAACAAGCTTTCTTTGATCATTCGATTGGAGACATAATTTAGCCTGACATAATAGCACGCTTTCTTTTGAAGACAAAGGCCAAAGATGAGTGATTCAGTCAAACTGTGTCGGATCAATGCCTGATAATCTCTGGTAGGAGACCAGGGCAATACATGAACCATCTACTGTCCATAGAAAAGAGGAGAGTGCTCCAATAAAATCTGCCTGTGCTCTTCATCTGCCGTGATCACTTCAAAAAAGCCCCTTGCTGCTAGCAAACTTACTACATAACAAATATTTGATCGTGTGATAGTCAACAAGATTTCTTTGATCATTCGATTGGAGACATAATTTAGCCTGACATAATAGCACGCTTTCTTTTGAAGACAAAGGCCAAAGATGAGTGATTCAGTCAAACTGTGTCGGATCAATGCCTGATAATCTCTGGTAGGAGACCAGGGCAATACATGAACCATCTACTATCCATAGAAAAGAGGAGAGTGCTCCAATAAAATCTGCCTGTGCTCTTCATCTGCCGTGATCACTTCAAAAAAGCCCCTTGCTGCATAATGAACTGTTTTGACATAGCAACCACCTAGGGTTCTAGTCAACTAGTTGCCAATGCAGGCTCCAAGGAAACCGCATTTGGATGTGGCTAGACGCATACTGAGGTATGTGAAGTCCACATTGCAGTATGGACTATTTTATGAGACTGGGGTTCAGATACAATTGCATGGATACACTGATGCTGATTGGGCTGGTCGTATTTCTGATAGACGATCTACAAGTGGATATATGTTCTCTTTTGGGAGTGCTGCAGTCACTTGGAGCAGCAAGAAACAGCCTACAATTGCCTTGTCGAGCATAGAGACTGAGTACAGTTTTTGCGATCTGCCAAATGAAACTTCTTCAAGAGATTGTCAACATACTTAAGCTGACTCATAAAGGTGTTGTCTAAATCGCTCCAAAACTCAATACCAAGACAATAGTACATAAGTCCAAGATCTTTCATGTCGAACTCTGCAGATAAGTCTTGTTTTAGCTTTCTGATGAAGCTATCCTTACTTTCTGTCACCTAAATCACTCCAAAACTCAATACCAAGACAATAGTACATAAGTCCAAGATCTTTCATGTCGAACTCTACAGATAAGTCTTGTTTTAGCTTTCTGGTGAAGCTATCCTTACTTTCTGTCACAATCAGATCGTCTACGTATAAAACTGCAATAGTAATGTCTTCCCCTTGAACTTCGTAGTAGAGAGTATGATCTACATTGGACTTCATGTATCTCAGATCAGCAAAATAATGTATCCTAGATCAGCAAAATACTTGTCAATTCTATTGTATCAACTTCTGGGTACTTGCTTTAAGCCATAGAGACTTTTCTTAAGATTACAAACCTTATTCTTCTTTCCTAGTTCAACATAACCTGTCGGTTGTTGCATGTAGACTTCCTCGTCTAGATAACCATTGAGAAATGCATTCTTGAAATCGAGCTGATACACATTCCATCTACTGAGTGTCGCTAGTGATATCAAGAATCGCCTGGAATCCATCTTTGCTACTGGAGCATAAGTCTCATCATAATTTTGACCATATTGCTGTGCAAATCCTTTTGCAACTAGTCTGGCTTTGTATCTTTGAATACTTCCAGCTGGATTGTACTTCACTTTGTATACCCATTTGTTTGCTATGGCCTATAAGCCTGAGTATCTCCTACCGGTAAAAGCTACCTCTGCTCTATCGACATCTACCTTGATTATTATCGTCCCATGGGTCGATTTCAGGCCCCCAGAGGACGATAATAATAGTTTCTTTCTTTCTTTCTCGTACGCGTCCCTCTGCTTCTCTCCGCTCTCTCTCTCTTGCACGCTACCGCGACAGCATGCCTCTCTCTTCTCTCTCTCTCTCTCTCTCTCCCACTCCTCTCTCGCGCGCGCTGCCACGGCACGCCTCTCTCTCTCTCTCTCTCTCTCTCCCCCACTTCTCTATTTCTCTCTCCATTGATCTTGGTACTGCTACAATCAACACCATTCTCTGAGATTGCCCTGCTACTGCCTATTTTCATTGAGTCTCTATTGCATCGACAACTAGTTGCATTTCTTTGAAACGCATCACAATGATCATACATAGCTAAGCATAGCTCATTTGGTTGAGTTTTACTGCAAGATAAGGGCTAATTTATAAAGAAGGTGGTTAAGTACCCATGTGCAAAGAAGAAGAATGAGTACACATGCAAAGGTAGAAACTATTGATGTGGAAAATTGTGAGTATGATGTTGATATTGATGAGCTATATGTGCATGCCGAAACTAGTATGTCCTTAGATATAGAACTTGGTTGCGACTATTTTGATGATGAGGATGCTTCTAGTGTGTGCTGTGCATGGCTATGGTTATGGAGATTATATAGATGATGCAAAGTTGGGAGGCATAACTAATGCCCATACAAATGTGTCACCAAGCCTTGATGTCCTCGGATCCACTACGTAGATATATTGACATCTGGTGTGAGTTGGTTAATAAAATCTGGAATGGAGTTTATTGTGTTGGGAAGTGAATTGCTTGATTCTCTAAGGCTTGATAAGAATACTCTAGGCATTGATGGTGAAGATTCTATGAGGAGCTCAAGCTGTGTGAGCTTGGTAAACTACCTATAGTAGGGGATCACTGCAAGTGTACACATTGGTGGCCTAAGAGAGGAAGACTCAAGCATAGGGGATGAGTAGTGTATCTATTGGATCTGATTCTTATGTTTATATGGGTGGATTTTAACAAGCTGCATGATGCAGGTTCTTCGCTAGAGGTTACAAATGTACGTAGCGATGAGTACAAATATGTGCAACATATACAGTGATCAAAAATTTCAGCATGCATACTATGAGTTGATGCCTCCAATGGCAACTTGATTTTCTAGCTTCTTATATGCTTATCCGATGTTCGTGTTGCAATCATGTCACCCTCTCTCGTCTTGTTGGACGTCTCTCCTGTGAGTCCTCTTCTCTAGTAGCATGCCCTGTTGCTTGTGGAATATATCACGCTACATGAGGGACAGAGACATCACAGGGATATGGAAGCTGTGTGCATATATGGTAGTGTGTAGCTATGGAAGAGCACACATATATCGTTCAATACGCAAGACGTGTTTTGCCACAGGTGGATTACGGCATTCAAGAAGCGATTCCCCATCTTGATCTTGATCCTGAAGGCCCGCAAGGCTTACTACGGATATATGTTTCGTCATTCATATTTTCTCTCACAGCATAATGGTGACATGGTGATATACGATACACAACCAGAATCACCACAGATGTGCTGCTGTCATAGAATGAAGCACCATAGAGAGTAACCCCACAACTATAAACTGCAAGTTAAAGGAATGCATGCTCTGATATTACATGCAAAGTAGTGCACTTGAGAAATCAACAGGCATGCCAGGTAGTGCTGTACTAATGAATACCACCGATGATCAGGAAGCTACAGACAATTGCACTGTATCACAGCTACAGAAGCATAATGCTATGAATACAGTGAGGAAGCGCGGCAAACCAAAATTCTGTCCCGATGATAGGTAGAACCACCAAGGAGGTTGTGCTGTACTAAGAAATACCATATAGGATAAATACTGAAGCTAAAAGAAAGTTGCACTGTATCAGAGTTACAGAAACATGATGCTAGGAATTCACTGAGGGAGGGGGCCAAACTGAAATGCTCCCAATCACAACTACAAGTAAAGGAAGCTTTGACAGGAAATGTGTAGTATGTCTATGGCAAGCATGCACTTAGGATAGGCACTCAAGAAACCCACATGCAGTGCATGTCTCTTCTGAATACTAGAGAGCCAGAAAACTGCGTGTATGTAAGTCATCATGGAAGTTGGATGAACATAAATGCAACTTCAGTAAATGAGAGTTCATGGAACAATTTCACTTTGCTTACATACGCACAACAGAGGACCCAGAGAACTTCCTCTATCGCAGAATGGTCAGGGGCCATTAGGCTAGAACCAATACAGAAACATACTAGCATCCTCGCTTTTGCTCCCCCATCATTGAAACAAACCACCGTGTGAGAATAGTGTACTACTCTTAAAAACAGAAGCATTGATTACCTACTTTACTGTTCATCCTAGCTGCTTAACTATACAGTTTTTATAGAGATCCTCCCTTTAAGGCCCAATAAACTAGTTAAAGCAATGCTCTGAAGTGCAGATTAGCCAAAAGTCAATAATCAATACCAACAAGAAAAAAGACAGTCAGAGAAACTTAAAAGGAAAACCGGAACAGGGAGATGTTTAAAGATTATTAATGTACGCTCTATTATATACGAGGAATTTCAGAGAGTTCAAAGATGAGAGCTCAGCTTTTGGAGAGGAAAATCATATGGCATAACTGCTTTGCCTGATAGAGACTAGTTATGTACATTAATCAAGAAGAACAAATGCTTGATGATCACCAATTATCCCTTAAGCTTCTTGATAATACCAGCAACGTACGTGCCATGGTAAAATGCTTGGTCCATCTCTAGCTTGGTTGGCTGCCGATTGCCATCATCACCTGCATATGTTCCAGCGCCATAGGGGGAACCACCCTTCAATTGCTCTATCTCAGACATACCTGGACCAAATGTATATCCAAGAGGCACGTAGATCATACCATGATAAGCAAGTTGTGTAATGGCTGTCCATCTGTCAGGAGAAAAATTGTTCATGATAAGAATAAGCTTAAAAGAATAGAGGCCTCAAAATTAACTATTTCCTGAATAAAATGATGTTTCCTCTCAAATCTTATGCTGAAATTTTTTTAATGGTATATATTTTCTAAATAAAGTTTGTGGAATCTGCTACAAAGAGGAAGCAGAAAACACGCGCGAGCTCACAAATAATTGTCCACGGCAGACTTCAAAAAATTTCAGACTTGGAATACAAAATTATCATACCTCTTGTGAGTTCTCTGTCGGGTCAAGAGGGACTATTGAGAGAGGTCACAAATGCTATTTCAACAATTTTCAAAGGCTGTGTGATCTCTGCTATTACAGGAGTAGAGTGGAGGGGTTGAAGTGGTGCCTTGGCAACCTGTGTCTCCGTAGTTCGATACTTTACATTAGACTTTTATGGGGTAGATATGATGCAGCATGTATACCAAAATACTGGCACGTCTTCCACTAATGTCATTCCTATCATTGATGGACGAATATCTCTTGGGTAGAAAATCCAATACTCACTCTCAAGCCTAATTATTGAACTTATGAAGCAGTGAAGGTGTCTGCTTCTTTCTTTGTTGACTATCCCTTTACTACCAGCCTACCAATATCCTGCAGTCAACTGCAGCATAAGGAAGAATGAGTTTCACATAATTGGGTATGCTTAAGGGCCCCTTTTCTGAAAAAAATATGGCGGATGCTTTCAAGTAGATTTCCATCAGCATATCCAAGCGTCAGTCAAAGGCTAAGTGGAGAATTAAAAAGCATGGAACTAGTTCTAAAAAGACCTAAATGTAAGCTCCAAACAAATCCACAGAACTAGTACTAAGTAGAGCCGAAACAATGGACCTAATAAGAAATCGGTATCGGTGACTGCAACAAGTAAGGAACACAAACCAGAAATTGCACAAGCAATTTCCAACCTAAATGTAAGCTCCAAACAAATCCACAGAGCTAGTAGAGCAGAAACAATGGGCCTAATAAGAATCGGTGACTGCAACAAGTAAGGGACACAAACCAGAAATTGCACAAGCCAATCATTTGCACTTGGAACTCAAACTTTAAGCATTGTCTAGGCAATGTAAATTTCGAAAGAAGGAAGTAACAGTCACAACTTTAAGTAAAGTACAAAATTTCAGTCACCATTTCTTAGATGTAGTAGTTAAAAAGGAGTTTCCTAGTTTAAGATTTAAGCACGAAGAGAACAAGGAGAATGTTCTCCTCTTTCTGCAGCACTGAATTCTAGACAAGTGCTTCAGCCCTTCAGATTTGTTCTTCTAGCATAAGAAGAATACATGCACATGGATAAAGAGCTTCTTTTTGTGCAAAAGGTCTCATTATCCTTGTCAATTTCAGACAACTCTTGAAGGGAACATCACTTCTACAATGATGGGATGGATCTCTCAAACAAATCTTTACAACCTGGAGTAACATCATCATTTTACATCTACATAACCAGTTAACTTGGCAAAAAGCAACACAAATAAGGCAACTTCTAACTGTAACAAAAAAATGTAAAAGGGAGAAATGTATGCCATCAAGACCAAAGATATGCAATTTAACGACCATTTATAGAAAGGATCTAGAAATCCACTCACGCGGTTAACTCTTGGCCGCCACCCTGACAGCCTGTACTATAAAAGATGCCAGCAGGCTTGCCTGCCAGTCGCTGAGCCTGCCAAAGGCCCTCTGTTGAATCAAAGAAAGCTTTGCACTGGGCTGCCATTATTCCAAAGCGAGAAGGAAATCCAAAAATAAATCCATCTGCTTCCACAAGTTGTTCTGGTTGTATAACAGGCACATCTGACTTGGCAAACGCATTCAGTTTTTGGAATACCTCCTCAGAAAGTGTCTCTGGAACCTGGAGTTTGAACAGCTAGTGTTAGCTCACATTAATCATTTTCTTAATAACTAAGTAAGGCAAAATAACATTACAATAGCGTAATTCATTCCTTTTTAGTGACAGAAGGTGTTAGATAAATACAAACATTATGAGTAAAAACTTCACCTGACTGTTCTTGTAGAAAAGGGGGTAGGGGCAAATTAGAGAAGGGGGATAGAAGAGAAGAAGGGAGAGATGATGAGGGAGAGCAGGAAGGAGAAGGGGGAGGAGAGAGAGACGAAGAGGTCGGAAGAAGGGGGGGGGGGGAGGGGGAGAGAGAGAGAGAGAGAGAGAGAGAGAGAGATGTATTAAAGTCCACGTGAGAGAGAGAGAGAGAGAGAGAGAGAGAGAGAGAGAGAGAGAGAGAGAGAGATTGGGGGAGAGAAATTGTAGGCTGTAAGTAGGAAGCAGGAGGGAGAGTAGATAGGATTAGATGTCGCATCAAAAGTACCTTGCACATGAGGGGGGCGTACTTATATAGTACTCCTTATCCCTTTGACCTCTCTATCTTGCAAGTACTAATAATCCTAACCCCCACTAACTTGGCCAACTTTTGGCCTTCACGAAACGCGTCCTATCACGATCTGTGACGTATTCCTTTCTCTATATCTTAGACTTATGGATGGTTTGATGAATGGACACTTGTGGAAGGGTATGCCCTTTCGACGGGACACTTCCTATGAGGCACAATCCTTCACAAGAGACATTCTATGGAAGAGACACTCCTATTGTAATGTACCCTCTCATCAAGGGTCACACCCTTCACAAGGGGTACACACCTCATACACTTTGGAGTACACACCTTTTCATGTGTCTCTTCACTCTCTATATAAGAGAGGCCCAACTGTATGGATGACACTACAGACACTACAGACACTCAAGCAATACAAATATTCCTTGTTCTCTGCTATTTCAGTCTCCTTTCTGTTCCTTAGCACATTTCTAAATATAGTAAATCTAGGATTTCTTACAGTGGTATCAAAGCAAATTTCGCTCCTGCCTGTAGGAAATGCCCCCCACCTTCTAGCGCCTATCTGATACACCTCTTTCCGCTAGAAGGATACCCGTGCACATTGTGCATGGAAGAGATGGAGAGAATGAGCGTAAAAATTTTTAGCGCCAACCCTCCCTAAAGTCATCAATGGCCTCTCCATCTCCCACACATCACGAGTTGATGTGAATGGACACGACAAAAATCGTGTCTTTTCAAGTGCTTGGGCTGTCCCAAGACCAAGGGACGCACCTTTTCCACCATCGGACACACCTTTTGATGAAGAGTTTTGACTCCGCACCCAAGGGACACACCCCATCGTGGAAAAAAGGACCCCTCTTCGTGTGGGGACACCCCTTTTAAAACCAGGGACACACCCCTTCATGAAAAGGTACACCTATTCCAAGGGTCACACCCCTTCGAATAGGCACACCTTTTGGCACCAAGCACCCTATATAAAAGGGTACCTAGAGGGGCTAAAAGGAAAACCCAGCCCCATACCTTAGGTCTTACCCTAGACTACCCACGGGTTAATTAAACCCACACATTAATTTTGGGCAACCACCCAACAGTCAGCCACAAACGAAAAAAAAAGGACGATCCATTTGACGCTCGTACGGATTTCTGTCAGCAGGCTCGCCTCCCTTGACCGTACGGATTCTGGTCACACAGGATCCGCCATGTCTCCACGCCATATGCAGACCCCCCCTCGCCGGTTTGCTGCCCTGGGTTCCTGCCAGTCCCTGCCAGCCTGCCAGCGCTAGATCAGCGCCAGTTTCCATGCCCGGATTCATTCCCACCAGAGGTAGAAAACACTGAACTCTGTGCCCTCCACCGTTTACTCCAGGCTTCCAAAACTAAAAGACTTGACATTAAACTTCCGGAAGCCTACACTGGTCAACGAAATCGCCGAACAGTTGACCAATAGCTCGCAAAATTGCGCATGTACTTTGATACTGTTGACCTCACTGAAGGCAAAAAGATCGCCTTGGCAGCCTCCCTTCTTAAGGATACAGCTTTCCTATGGTAGCAAAGACGCTTAAAGGACGGCAAAAGTGTGTTAACCTGGGAACGTTTTGAACACGTGCTCCGTAAGCAGTTCATACCTGCCAATGCGAACTTCCAAGCACATTCAAAACTCCGACAGTTGGAGCAAACAGGCTCCCTGTCTTCCTACATCTGTCAGTTCACCACATTGGTGTTGGAGATTGATGCGTTAACTGAGGATGATCGCCTTCATGCTTTCATCTCAGGCCTAAATCCCTCGTTACGCATTGATGTCCTCAAAGCAAACATCACCACCACAGTTGGCGCTATTGCTTACGCAGAGCGCATAATAGATTTCCAAAACACAGGGAAGCAGAGTGCTAATAGAACACAGAACTCTACTATGGCCAAAGGTGCTCGCCTTCAAGATAACACCAGGTTTAGAAAAAACTCGGGTAATCAAGGTCAACGACAGTCTCAAGATCCCCACAAGTCTCAGAAATCATATGCTGGATTCCAACAGAAGCACTCCTCCAAGGATCGCGCCTCTTCTTCTTAACAAAGTCATCACCGTCATCCCCAACATAAAGGTGCGGCCACTGACAAGAAGAACAACTCCAGCACAAAAGGACTTTGTACCATCTGTACAGGCGACCATAGATGGTTTGATTGTCCCAAGAGACCAAAGCAAAATTCCAATATGGAACCTAGCACTTCCCAAACAGAAGATGCTACCCCAGCACAAGACAAGAAAGGCAAAGCTGTTCGAATGGCAAATACCATCCACTTGAGCCTTGCCAGCAACCCCGAACCTTCCCTGGCCACTCAAGTACTTTGTGTTCAAGGATCGATTCGTGGAACAACGGTCACTATCCTCATCGACAGTGGCTGCTCTCATAACTTCCTAGCTAGTTCTATGGTCGACAAACTTTGGTTGACCACTAGTCCTAGCCCATGGACTATCAGATTGAACTCGTAAATGGAACTACCTTCTTATGCAACACCAGGATCAAAAACTTGTCTTTTCGCATCCAACATTATACGGACAAGTTGAACTTCGACATCATGCCTCTTTCTCGGTACGATGTCTACTTCGACAACAGTGGCTCTACGACTATGATCCATCAATCAGTTTTCGCAGCCATACTATCCAGTTTGTCTACCATGGAAAACTTATTGAGCTAACTGGTTCTAGGGACTCTCCTTCAACCTCAGTTGCCTCTGCCCTACAAGTAAAGAAGTAGGTTCGTAAACGTCAAGTAAAGACTTCACTTCTATTGGTTACGGCAGTAGAGGAGACACCAACAAAGGATCCTCCTGAATACCTCATCCAACCTTTTTTCCAGCCCTACCTGGATATTTTTCCACAGGAATTGCCAAAGCAGTTACCACCTCAACGACCAGTGGATCACCCAATCGAACTTATTCCCAGCAGTAATCCACCGTCGAAACCTCCTTATCGGGTTTCATACACTCAAAATAAAGAAATCCAAAGACAGGTGACCGAACTACTCGACAAAGGTCACATTCGGCCCAGTCGCAGCCCTTTCGGATCTCCTGTACTACTTGTGGAAAAAAAGAATAAGTCAATGCACCTCTGCATCGACTACCGAGCCCTCAATAAGCTCACTATAAAAAACAAGTATCCATTGCCTCGCATCGATGACCTCTTCGATCAACTTCTACACGCAACACAAGTCTCAAAGATTAATCTTCGTTCAAGTTATCATCAAATTCGCATACGAGAAGGCGATGAGTACAAGACAGCTTTTCGAACTAAGTATGGACACTATGGATGTTTGGTCATGCCTTTTGGGTTAAACAATGCCCCGGCCACATTCATGACACTAATGAACAACATCTTCAGGCCTTTCCTCGATAAGTTCGTCATCGTTTACCTCGATGACATCCTCGTTTTCAGCCGATCCCTACATGAGCACAAACAACATCTTCACCAAGTTTTTGAAGTTCTCCGCGCAAATTCTCTCTACATCAACATTGAGAAGAGTGAGTTCTTCAAGACCCAACTCGAATATTTGGGACATGTTATTTCAGCTCAAGGCATCTCTGTGGATCCCAAGAAGGTCGAGGTAATCCGAAACTGGCCTACTCCTAAGAGTAATCCGAAACTGGCCTACTCCTAAGACTGTTCATGATGTCGGCTCTTTTCTCAAATTGGCAAACTTCTACCATACAAAGGTCTATCAGTTTTCCGAAATCGTAGCTCCTATGTCCGAATTATTGAAAAGCACAGCAGTTTTTCAGTGGCTTCCCGAAACAGAGTATAGTTTCCAACAACTCAAGCAAGCACTGACTACCACACCAGTTATGGCTATTGCTGACCCAAACCTTCCATTTGAGGTCATGACCGACGCTTCTGACTTCGGCACAGCAGTACAAGTTCTTTCAAAAGATCAACCTTCGACTTCCGAACAGAAGATTTTCTCATCCTATTCTTATACGAACGACCTTCTGTATTATCAAGATCGCGTCTGTGTACCACATGACAAGGATGTTCGACGTCTTTTGTTAAAAGAGCATCATGTAGTTCCTTATGCTGCCCATCCAGGCATCAATAAGACTTATAGGTTACTCAGTGCAACATACTACTGGCCTCAGATGAGTACAAGGTTAAGACGGTTAAGTCTCTGCAAGCTTACTCACTGCAACATACTACTGGTCTCAGATGAGTGCGAAAAGCTGTCTTGTACACATCGCTATAAGACAGTTAAGTCTGTGTTTCCTAAGTTGCGACCAAGATACTATGGACCTTTCCGGATCGTCAAGAAAAATTCACCTTTAAGTTACAAATTGGAATTACCACCATCATGGGGTAAAATCCATCCGACATTTCATATTTCTTGGCTAAAGACGTACATTCCAGGCGATGAAGTAGTTCCTCCTGCAGGTGATTATGTCCCAGAAATCGAAGACGATTATGTTCTCCTTATTCCTGAGCGTATTCTGGACCATCGACAGCGAGAGACTCGACATCAACTTATCACGGAATTCCTTGTTCTTTGGCGAGATCTGGACGACTCCGATGCTACTTGGCAATCTGATGAAGACTTACAGCAGTACCCTGACATTTTACAGCAGTATTTTCAGAATTTACCGTGATATTTTCTACATCAGTTCATTATCTGCAAGCAATACAAATATTCCTTGTTCTCTGCTATTTCAGTCTCCTTTCTGTTCCTTAGTACATTTCTAAATATAGTAAATCTAGGATTTCTTACAGTCCACATCGAGTCGTAGGAAAATATCTGATGGCTGCATCCATGACCATTGTGGCGAGGGTGTCTAATGCATGGGTGAGGTCTACCTCGTCACCAAGTAGTAAACCTAGGAGCTCCAAATGACTCACGTAGACGGGGTCAAGGGTCCGGTCAAAGTGGACCCGTACACAAGTAGGCGTGGAGGGGGCTCTCCATGTGACTGGCGTGGTGATGGAGACACAGAAGGCTAGGTATGGAGTCACACCGTGCCAACTCAAGTCTCACTTCTTTTCATGATGTGTAGATGTGAATGATCTGTGCTGGAGAGAGATGTAGAAACAGCAATATATATTTGTCCAATGTACACCAAATCACATACAAAAAATGAGCACAATGTACTAGCCTATAGCAGCAAAGTGCTGACTAGATGTGGACCCTAGTGGCTCCCCAAAACTGTTCTCCTACCTTCTCATGGAACCTCCTAAAGCCTCAGCTTGCGTTGCTCTCCAAGAGGCCTCATAGTGGTACCCTACAATCACGCTTCCTGCTGCTCCCTTGGACAGCCTATTGTAAGGCAGTGCACCTCCTTGCTGTGAAGGCATCCCAACGATGAGGCACAAGTCTCCCTTGATTCCGTCTTCCCTTGCTGCTGTGTTGGCAGACCCTTGACGGTAGCAGATCTGCTCCGGCCTATGTGGATCTGCACTTCTCTAACCTGGACCAGCTTCAAACAGCTGCCTCTTCCTGATGCTCCTGACTGTCGCGTGGCTTCCCAGTCACTTCTGTTAGGTACAAATTCAACCTGTTTTCTAGCTCCGTTTTGGTCTTGTTCTGTGCAGCCCTTTCTGTCTTTCTTAGTCACATGTCTTGTCCCTATGCTGCCCACAGGTAGCCTACATGCTGCCCATATGGCAGGCCTGCCTCTCCAATTATCTGCTGGTACACCTCCCCCATGCTCTCCTCATTTAGAGGCTCATAGATGGGTAAGGTGACCATGTAAACTCCAACAATTTCAAGAAAGCATCTGATAATTTATGAGAGTCTTGTGATGAGTTCATATGGCAGCATGATGGACAAAGGGGATCGTTAGGAGCATACGGATCAAACAAGATTTCCCTTTTATCACAATCCTTGTTAAGCCTCTACATCAATGAGCTGTCCACATTCATTGATACATACTCCAGGGGAAGAGAGATCATCCCTGGCCCAGATAGGGATGTTGATGTTCCTTAACGTAGAGACTATCCTTATGTCACCTCTGTGTGCCCCATTTTTGTGATCAATAATATTTGAAGGCCCGAGGTAAGATGTTCAACAATTACAAGACCAACATTGCACAAGAAGATCTTGGTATAACATGGAGAGCCTATTGAGATGGTCTTTTTTCATAGAGTTGATAAAGAACTGAATGTTCATTCAGCAATGTATCAATCCTGAAGAAAGAACTTGTTTCATGGTTGTAAAATTTGCATTTATGTATATCTGGACAAATGTATGTGTCACTCACTATGAGAGAAAATTTTGGAAATCTTTGCAAATGGTTTTTATAAGCAAACCTGCCAAAGAGTAGCCTCCACTCCCTCTACAGAATTGGCTCCATTTGCGATCTCTTCAGCTAGCTTCTCAACATGTCCGTACATGGAGTAATATCTGCAAACCCAGCTACAATAATTAAGCAACCGTACACATCCACAAAGTTGAACTTTCTTAAAGCACAATACTTCCATGTGATTTGTAACACGATAAAGCGCACAACCAGGGTTGATCATGAAATCATCGTTTGTCCAAAAAATTAAAAGACTGCATCATGAGACCACCGTAAGCCCATTCATTAATCAAAAGACCTTACCTTGCTCCCCTAAGAACTTGAGATTATTCAATCCTTGAGCTCAATGCAACTATTCTATCAAAGGTCGATGGTAGAAGGTTAAGTTAAACTTGAAATTCATCAATCAAAAGACCTTATGTTGGTTCCCTGAGAGCTTGGTGTTACTAAATCCTTCCTATCAAAGGCTAATAATAGATGATTAAGCGAAACTTGAAATATTAACTTGAATCTTCTTGCCTAGTTCATAATGAAATTTTGAGAATTCATGTTTGCTACATCAAGAAAGGCACTAGAGAACGAGGGCGCACACAAACCATTTTATGATTGATAGTGTGAAGTAAGCAACTGCCCTTGATCAAGATATGCTTGTTTGCACCCGTAATGAGCAAGGGTGAAGAGAAAGAGAGAGAGAGAACTGTGGACATTGCTGACATCGCATCAGGGTTATGCTAACTACTCACTTAATTCTTTATGTTGGAACCCTACAATATCTAGTAATACCCCCCTGTACAACTATTAATTTCCCTCATTGAAGAGGGCATGGATTTGAGTCCCCACTGAAGGGCTAGGGTGAGGCTATGAAACTGTCCATGACTGAGGTTGTGCTGTAGAGGCTGAGGGAAACTGACAATGACCGAGGTTGTGTGGTAGGGGAAACTGACCCCATGAGAGGAGGGTCACTGGAGAAGCTATGGGGACTGTATGTGCTGCCAAAGGACTGCGTGCTGAGTGCTCTTCCTGTACCGATGCCCCTTCATCCATCCTCATGCTGTACAGCTCCGTCTCAAGGTCCAAGATTCTCACCTCATTGTTGAGCTCATACATATCCCTCAATCTCATCCAAGCCTCGAAAGAAGAGTTCGCCATTTGAATATGAGGCAACACCATATCCGCCGTTGTACCCACAATGATAGCCAAGGCTTCCGCATCCCCGATCTGCCATGCTCTCACTAATCCAGGGTCCACTCGCGTTGTCACCACCAAGGTTGATGTGGCTGGAGTAGTTACGGTGGCCTGAGGCAACAGCTTTGTCCCTGTCGCAATCCCCCACGACTCCCTCAGCACTAAGTGGCTCCATACCTTCATTTTCCACAACGGGTAATTGGTCCCTCGAGCTTGCCTGTCTCACCAAAATTTGGGATCTGATATCTATTGGCCATGATAATGAACTAAAAGACAAAGAGTTTAGAGTGTCGTACACTTATCTAAACCTGAGCCTCCCGCCTGGGTACAATCCTTCAGACACCTGCCTGAACCTAAGCTCCCGCCTGGGTAGAAGCCTTGAGACACCGAAGCTAATTCCTCCGAGCGATGAATCAAGGGCGTCCTTCAGCAAAGTCCTTGCCTTCAAGCTCCACTTCCGAGAACTTCCGTCAGAGCTCTTAAAAATCTCTTGAAGCGTTCAAAGAATTGACAAATGCCCGCTCACATAATGCCCTAACTTGGTTCTTGGTCTCATGAAATTCTCCTTGATTGACAGCTTGGACACAAAAGGATAAAGTGGACCTTTCAGGCCAAACGCTTGCTATACGTGGCAATAAGCCCAATTCTTCCTCAGTAGCTCTTCAATTCATCAATAACACCAGTCACTTGAGAACTCTCTAACTTGGGTAGTAATTTCTAATCTTCCAATGACTCAAATTCACTTAAATTTGCCCAACAAAATCCTTTATTTCAGGGGGTCATTTCAATTTTGATAACCTGCCTATTGAACATTGCTTATCAATTGATAATCGCTCAAATTACTAATGAAGAACAACTGACAAATTCTCATTTCACAATCTAACCAAATGCAGCTTGGCCAATACATGATTTTACCATTCATGCGCTTCCCTAATCCTGATACACACTATAAAACACTGCTTGGCATAATCCCTTAAAGGATCCGAAGAGGCACTTAAAGTTAATCCCTACTTTTCCAAAATCTCAAGAATCAATCGATCCCTCTAATCCTTTTACCCTATTCGTTCATAGTACACTTGCTCCCTTTTACAGCTTCACCAGACCATAACCACCTGAGTGTGACCAGCAGTTCAGTTGACTCACATGGAATACTAGTTGTGCTTTACATCCACATAAATCCCCATGCTAGATCAACCTTTTTCAACACTTTTAAAGCTCATATACACAGCCTGAAGAAGAAGGGACCAAAGGGCAGAACATAAGTTCTCCAAACAAGAACACTCAGTTCGGGAGAAGTGACACGCCAGCTGGACGACACCTTGCTGGCAACACAGCAATGGCCAAACCGCACAAGCTCCCAGACACAGTTCTCCACATCATTATAACCACAGAGAGGAAGGTAACTGAGGAAACTAGCTTGGCCTTAACGTAGTCAAATCTCTCTCTCAAGTACCCCGTATAACCCTCTCTGACCAACCTTTTTATTCTAGACAGGCTCAAAGTAGTCAAATCTGACTCTCTGTTATCCTCTCTGACCAACCTTCCGTTCTAGTCAACCTAGGTATTACCAGTACTAACATTCTCTTTTGGCACTTTCAGCATAATAGCTCCGCCTGGCGCACAGATACGTTATGAAAGCCCACCTGTACTGCATATTGCTTCTACCTCTGAGCATATTTACTGCATATTACTTCTACCTCTAAGTATATATGCTGCATATTGCTTCTACCTCTGAGCAACAACCAACCAGAGGTTACCTTTGGTATGTTTCTTTATTAATGTGTACGATGTTCTTCTTGAGTAATTGCAAAATAATATCCAAGACTCTGTGAAACCTAGGAGTAGATATGCCCACAAGATACTGAACCGAGTACAAAAACTCAGCCAAAAGCGGGGGTTGAAAATGAGTCGTCAAGGACGTGCTGGAGTTTTTTTTTAAATCCTCGAAAGGCTTCGTACGGAAGTCATCCGCTAAAGAACCAAGACTTGCCGTAGCTAAAATCGCTTGACCAAAGGTGGAAAGAAGGCACTTCTCATCCTGATTCAGGTGTGACTGCTTGGTGAGTCACAATGTCACAACAAGTCGCCTCGTTGAATAGCTTTGCCAAGATCGTACCGTGTGTAATGTACTCCGTACAAATCCTATGAATTCTCTTAAATACGTCCAACTCTTGCCAGCTCCTGTACTTTTTGCTGCAATCCACCAGATCCGAATTTATCATCTCCAAGCAAAGATGATTTAAATTAGGAATTTCCGGGAACCTCGTTAGGACTACGGGGGGGTGGCGGGTGGGTAAACAAGAGCAGTTGAAAAACAAACTTAATGATTTGTCTCAAACGACGGCTATATATTTTCCTCTCGATGCACGTCGAAAACAGTCGTCCTGTTCTTTACTGCAACACGTTCATGTTAGAGGAAGAGATGATGGGAAGCTCACATAACATAGACTTTGGTGGTCATCTTCTTGTCTTCCTCTGGCACGACGGATGCCAAAGCAAAGCAGTCGTTGTTGTGATTGTCCGATTGCCTATTGAATCCTTCGAAGGCTCAATCAATCGAGAAACAAATAAGTTGTCTTGAATTCTTTCACAGATGAGTTGAGTTGGGATTGTTGTTCTGTGAAACAAATTGGCGATCCGCAAAGTTGCGTTAACTTTGTGCTGCCATTTGTCATTAGCACATCCAATTGGATAACGATAATTTTGTTGTGTCCTCGGTAACCCCGGTCTCCATCAAAATCAAGTTGGTGGACCCTCCACCACTCACAGCTTGTTTACCCAAAAGCGCCCGGCTTGCAACCTCGTTGCCTCTCGTGGACCCTCGGGTTTTCGGAAATTGCACTCTTGCACAACTTGGTTTTTTTAGGAGGGCCGCCGGTTGCTGCTACTGCAGCAGCAGCAGCAGATAGCAATGCAGGAAGGCGAGCGGGTAGTGGAGCAATGAGTGGCAAAGTGTTAGAATGAAGCCTAGCAACTCGCTCTAGATGGTGCAGGGGCTGGTTACCCCACGAGCCCTTGCTCTTGAGTAGGGGCCCACAGAAAAACCAATTTCGAATGCGTGCACTAGTAGGGCTTCTTTCCCCAATTGGCATGCATGAGCACCATCCAATAAGAGTGGTTTGCAATTGTGGCTTCCGCGTGAATGGGCTCTTAGTGTCACACATCTTCAAAATAAGCAAGAAGGCACGTGCATGCCATGGATAAAGGATATATGGTCAAGATGGGTTTAATAGAAACTTTCCTATATCAGAATGGAATTTCTTATGGACCTTAGATATGTCAGCAATCATCTCAAAAATACTTGAAGATACGAAATGAAACTTTATATTCTTTCTTTAAAACATTCTCATGAGTCTATGATTTATGTGCATGTAATGATTGTGTTCTTCCAATATGCTCTAGATGCATACATTTTGGATAACCTTTAATAAGTCAAACATCAAAGTTTAAATTTATATGCATGTGATCGTGTTCTTTCAACCAACATGCTATATATGCAAACGTTTTGTATAACTGTTAGTGCATTAAACATCGATTATCATATAAGCTAATCCTCTAAGAGATACTCTAAGGCAAAAAGATTCAATTTAGTCATTTTCACGCTTTCTTTTATCCATGTCTAGTGATCCTATTGCTGCAGAAGTATGTGTAGGGAAAAGAAGAGATGTAGTGCTAATAAGAGTATTTGAGGAAGTATTCTAGATGTGTGTGAGATTAGGGAAAAGAAGATGCAGCGCTAGTAAGACTATTTTGAGATGCAAGAGTATGTGGAGCTTTTGCAATGTGTACGAGATGTGTCTATCGCTTTGCCGCTTCATGCGAGTGACTTCTGTCTTTAGCTCTTTTTCCCGATGGATGGCTTGCATCGTTTGAAGCGTTAGGGCACCATAATAGTGTTTGAGCTTACTACCGTTGATGTAACCATCCATCTCAACGCCATTAAGCCTTGTGGCATGATTTCCACAACTCGGTATGGACCCATACCACGATATTTCAACTTATGTTTCATATTCCTCACGCTATATAATAACACAAGGTCTCCTTCTTGTAGGTCCTTATTCAAAATGACCCCCTGCGATGCCCAAATGGGCTTTGTCCAACAACTTTGCAAATTCGTTCTCACAGACACAACAGCGTATTATACCATCATTCCCCATTCGATAAAGTTGGCGACTATCAGTTGGTATGGTGTTGCGTCCTTAATGCTTTTTCTGGCCCAATCCTTGTTGAGGGCCTTGTTTTCGGGGAACCCATTGGCCAAAAAGTGTTCGATCTCCAAGGCCCATTTTGGAATAAGATCTACAAGGAATAGCGGGGTATCTGGAAGAACAAAATACACTCCAATCATCGGTTCTCCATTGGGAATAAGGGACATGTGGTTAGCCATAAAGTGGGTGCGACCCTTATGTACAGCTACAGTGAAATCAAACTCTAGAAGAATAAGCATGTGAGTTGGATAATGAGGAACGAAGATGGTGAAGGTGATTTGGATTGATCAAAGTATTGAATGGTTGCCAAAGGCCATGGGCCATATTGTAAAGTAATGAATATTAAGCCGTGGGCAAATAAATATTATTAATTGTGGATGAGGACATATTAAGCCTTGTGATATTTTAATCCCGTTGGACAAGGGATACTTTTGAATGTGCTATTATTGGCTCTTTGCTTTTTGGAATTACAATTATAAATACTCTAGATGGGATGCAAGGGCTACCATCTAGGGGGGCAGATTGGACCCCATGCAATGTCGCTCTGTCTTTCTCTTCTCTCATCCACTTGTTTCCTTGTTCTTGGTTTCTATCATGAATTTGTGATCATGTTTAATTCTAATTTGTGATCATGTTTAAATTTAATTTGTGATCATGTTTAATTTTAATTGTCGTAACAATGGTATCAGAGCCATGACTACGCTCTAGCCTAACTGTGGGAGTCAACCGACATGATTTTCTCCAATCTGATGACACAGTTGTTCTCAAGGTGTTTTTTCTTATCGTTTCGACTACTTGATTGCTAGGTTTTGAGTTCGTATGCAAAAGTTATCAAAGATGCTTCTAAAAATTGACACTACAGTTGCAATTGACAAAAATGGCCCCTAATAGCTTGTTCAAAGGATATGCACTGGTTCTTTTGAGTGGTTGGATCACTATATTCCAACTTGAGGTAAGAAATTTATGATTGTTTCTTTTCACTGCTTACTGTTAAACAAATTGGTAGAAGCAGTCTTTAGATAGAAACATGAACAGCCACAACTAGAGATGACTTAATCTTAGGGCATGATGATAGAAAAGATTCATTTGCTTAGGGAATGAATGATATTTGAAGGAATAGTAGCATCATGTGATTTCAAGAATGGAAGTCATATGAAAATCGCAACAGGGATGCCACTCTCCTAAGGGAAAGACCGCAACTATTTAATTTGGAAGAAAGCAATAGGACCAAATCAAGAATCGAGAGTTGTGGATGAAACAAGAACAAATAGATGGACTACATGCATGCTATTGCTTCAACAACAATCGGCAATTTCTCTTGTCAATTTAGTAGACACTATCAAGCATACAAGTGTTGTGTGACGAGATGACCAAGGCATCTCTAGATACATCTTTCATCCTTCTTCTTTCTTTAAACTTAATTGCTTTACTTAAGTTGCATATGATGAGGTCACTATGAAAGAGAGGCTCTGCAAGGAATCTCCTTTGAACCTATTAGACCAACAATTGAACGGGAAGCAAAAGAAAGTTGATTGGGGCTCAACCAAGCAAGCAAAGATTTGGAAGGACAAAGGAGATACGAATCTATTCCCATATTTTTATTTTTCCATATTTTTCTTTTTCTTTTTGTGATCATGTTTAATTTTAATTTGTTATAACACTCTCAATCATTGTATAGTTCATTTTTGCATCATTAAGTTGGTAGCTTGCAAAATAAATCAGATAATCTAGATTATACTCGCCTGGTTGCACCAACATCCACTCTATTGCGAACTTAGAGGCATCAATATGAACATGGAATATCTAATCCCAGTTTGGTGGTCACAAGATCAGGGCTGAATCTAGAATGAGTTTGAGAGTTTCATAGGAGATTTGGCACTTCTCCGTCCAATGAAAAATGATCAACAACTTATACAAAGGGATACTTATAAATAAATCTAGGATAATAGCCCATATGCTCGGTAAATCTCTGTACACCCTTTGCATTGGCAGGCTCTAGGATGAGTTTGATTTTATTATGGTCCATGGAGATTCCATTCTTGGACACAACATGTCCGAGTATAACCTCGTACTTAACCCATAATTGGCATTTGAGTGGGTTGAGGGAGATCCGATAGAGGCGACACCTTTCGAAAACAAGTCATAGGGGTGGTCATCCCAATTGGAATGAACACATAGATCATCGAGAAATACTTCTAGGAAATCCTTCAGATATTTCTTAAAAGCCATGATCATTAGTCTCTGTAATGTTTCAGGAGCATTGGTGAACTCAAAGAGCATCACCTTGGAAGCATAAACTCCCCATTCCATCGAAAATGTGGTTTGCATTGATCCTCTAGTACTATGGATACTTGTTTGTATCTAGAGAATCCATCGAGGAAGCTATAAGCCTCCTTTCCGCGGCGACTCTTTTCAGCACGTGCTCCGTGAAGGGCAGTGGCAGGTATGGGTCCTTTGAGTCACAACATTTACCTTTTTTAGATCTATGCGTCCTCAAATCTTATCGTTCTTTTTCAGAACAATGATGATTGGGGACACCCAATCTGTATGCTTAATCTCATAAATGAATTGATGTCAATTAACTTTCATATCTCTTCTCTTACAATCATCGCATCCTTTGGATTCATCAGGTAGGGTCTCTGCATCACTGGTCTAATATCATCCATCATAGAGATGGTATGTTGTACGACCTCGGGTGGCTCACCCTTCATATCAGTGTACTTCCAAGCGAAGCAATCTTGATACTCATGCAAGAGTGCAATTAGAGCCTCTTCTTGCTCGGGGGTGAGGTCGTCCACTATGTAGACCACTTTAGGGTCTTCTCCTTCTATTACAAGGTCACTTCCTTGACCTTAGCTGGACAATCGTAACCATGTTGATTCCCTTCCTCTGCTAATCTTTTAGCTTGCATAAGAAGTATTTTGCAGTCCTTAACCGTATAAGCCTTAGAGTGCTTGGGGATATGGCTAACCTAACCCCTCCGGTCACCTAGCTGCTTCCTCCCCTCCCGCTGTCCCCTTATCCCCCTTCAGCTCCTCAACAATCACCACATTCCTATAAACGGGCAATGTAGGACTAGCGCATGCATACTGAATGCAACACTAAGAGAAGTCGCACCAAACCGATCAAACGGGAAAACCGCAAAAAATTTCACGGTAAAATCAGCGTCCCCTTCTTCATCGTCCTCCAAGGCTTTTGGGGTAGGTTGCTTCTCCTTAGGAGAAGTTTTGGTATTTTTTGCCTTAGGGGTCTTGTCTTTCCAGGGAGCTTTAGCTTTCGATGGGGCCTTGTCCGCAACTAGAGGAGCTTCCTCTACCTTAAGGGATCCTAGGAGGGCTTTGATTCTATCCAATCTGGCTTCCTAATTAGAAGAGAACTCTTGGCGCACTGTCTCGACACCCACATATCTCAACCAGTCAAGATTCGTCTTAACCTTTCGTACCCCTTGGCCATCCTTTGATGCCCTCAAGATATTAATTATGTTTAAGGGGACTATAGTTGAGGCACATTGGGATCATAGGCCACCATACATGTCCCTATTTTCTCGACCACGTCTATGGTTGGTAGGGCATGCATGAAGTTTTGTGAGAACTTGGGTTCTAGTAGCAGGGTATACTAATGCTTGTCTTGGTCCTTTCCTTCATCCTTTTCATTGCATGCCTTTGGTACACATTTGCGAAGGCGGACCTCTATATAGTATCAGACTCGACGACGAATACATTACTGGTCATCGGGTGGGCTTTCCATGTCTGAGGACCTTTATGATTTGTTCATCTTTGCACAGATAGATTCATGGTGACATCACATTGCAACCTTGTGACAACAAAGAGAATGTTGCAGATATCTTTACCAAACCACTTGGGAAAAGAGCTTTTTGAGAAACACTGACAAGCTCTAGGTTTTCTTCAGAGGAAGGACATTCCCTTTAAAGGGCTATGATGGAATGTAATGTTTAGTGCTTCTTCCATTCCCCATAATCATCATCTTGAGGGAAGGCCTAATGATGTTGATCTTGAAGGAAGGTGTTGAGGATGCATCTCAACATCATGTGATCATATGTGCATAGCACTAACACAAAAGAGCGCTAAAAGGCACAAGGGCTGGAAACCCCAACCCTAACCCTAAAGGGCTTTGTATATGCTCATTATTTTCAACTAATACTAGTGTACACCTAGTCATTTGTGGTGTGCTCTCTAGGTATGCCATCTTTTCTCATCTCCACTCTTCTCCTCTCCCTCTCCATATTTGTTCATTGGCTCCATTTGGGACCACATGGGGCAAACCTTCCATGAATGATCTTTGTAGCATTCCTAAATAATTTTCTCCTCAGGGTTTAGATCCCTATACCATTGACCTGCCTTGCCATCTAGGCTCATCCCAAAAGCATTGCCCTTATCTAGGTCTCCAATTTCCCCAAAAGTTTCACGAATCTACTCAAATCTTTCCACATGGGACACTGGATCTCCTTCGCCTTGAACTTAGTGATGAGTTTGGAGATTATGACTAGTTTACTCCTAGAGGAGTTGGTATCCCTTCCAGTGAAGCTTGGTGGCCTTGCCCCCCTTCACTAGGATCCTCAAGGCTTCATCAGTAAATAAGCACCGTTTGTGGCGTAGCAAGATTTATTGATGGGGAGGGCACTGTCCCATAAGTGCTACAGTGGAGGTGAATTGTTTGTTAACTGTCATTGGTCACACAAAAGTGGGATTGGTGGTTCTTAACCCACTAGATCCTGAGACCGGCATACAAGGCAGACTTGGTCTCACCAGTAGCTGCACTAGTGATGGCCTGGGCATAGGCACACTTGGGTTGAGCACCGATCTATAGGGAGCGGTTGCCAAATAGGGGGTACCTTCTAAGCCACTTTCCCAACTTGGATATAACAGGGGTTGGAAAGTTGACATTCGGGGTAACGTGTCCTCCCTTGGTGCAATATGCTTGGCCATTTGTGCCATAGGATTTTGTGTTGGCTGACAACTACTTGGCATCCTCGGCTCAAAGTTATCACTAAATGAGGGTGCTCCCTCATAGAAGTGCACATGTGGTGCCATTGAACTCACCAGTGTCACGACACGATTTTATATCCTAGAATGTATTAGGCTAGGTTGATTGAAATGTATTAATTAGAAGGTAGGCTAGGTAGGTTTAAATGGCTGAATGCCATATGGATAATGTATTGGACATATCTTAATTGATTATTAAATGGTGCACTTACACATGTAGGTCCTAGGTTAGGAATGCATGGGTGCATTAATAAATGGTAGACATAAGAGAGTCATAGGCTAAGGGTAGAATAATGGGGTATGCCCAAGGGATGGATCCCAAGAGGCATGAGAGGTTGTGAGCTCTCGTATGCATGGAATGTGTGCATGAGGCATTATGCATTCATATATGTGGTTTGTGGATGGCATGAGCATTCTAGAGTGGTCAATAGCAAAAGTACACTCACGTGGGCACTCCTTCCACCCCATTTGGAGGGCCAATGCTTCTCAATTTATGCATCAATCTACACACACATGCATCCCTGTATTGAAGAGCATGACAAGTGGTATCAGAGCCAAGATCCTCTGACAGTGAGAGCCTGCCATGTGGAAGTTGCAATAGTCACTGCTGATATCGATGTGAAGTCATCATTAAAGGAGTTACCAGGGGGCTTCATTCTCTTTTTCCCCTCTAAAATTTAGTTAAAATTAGATCTCTATCTTCTTCAGCACGCAAGGAGATGCTCAGTACATTCATTGAAAAAAAAACTGCCATTGAAAAAAAACTGCCAATCGTGGGCTTTCAGGGAGTCCGCACACCTCATTAATTATGCCCCCCCCTCGTGGCTTGTAAAGGCCTTGTGTAGGCCTTGAGAAAAGGCCTTGTGAAGGCCTTGCATAAGGCTCAAGGCGCCCGTGTGGCACGCAGTGCCGCAGTTTCTATCACGACCCGTGCTTGGGAACCGCATGTAGCTGCCGCGATGCGTCCCCGTCAACCCTGCGGTCTGCACCCTGCAGCCACGGCCTTAATAAAGGCAGAGCCTTACTTAAGGCTACAGCCACGCCTCTATCACCACCCTCTAACTCGCCGCCTTCACTATCGCGTGTCAACCCACCGACTCGGAACCTCCTACTCCATGCTACTCCTTGTGGGAGCAATGCAAGCACGTATGGGCCATAAGTGTCACGCAAATGGCTTCTGGATTTGTCGCAATATAATCCTCATGGGAAGAAGGGGAAGAAGGAAGGGGAGAAGGGAGAGGAAGAGGGAGGGTGGGGAGGAAGAGGGGATGGGAAGCAAGAGGCAAGAGAGGAGGAAGGGGGATGAGAGGCACTCACAAAGGCAAGAGACAAGAGAAACACAAGACACGGATAAGAAGAGAGCTTCTATTTCTCAAACTTGCAAGTAACAATTGAAGACCAAAGTTTGACTTTTGGCCTTTTATACAAGTCACCTTTTGAAGGGAGCGCCAACCCTATGCTCTCACTCCTCTTCCTACCTTTTCTAGTATCTTATTCGCATTTACTTTTATGTTATCTACACAAATGCATAGTTTCTCATTCTTTATCGAACCTATCACAATAGGTGAAAGCCATGTCACCTTCTCCAGCGGATAATAAATCTAACTTTCAACAATATGTCAGTCTCATTTCACTGGTTTCACAGAGTTTTGATTCATCATATACCTTTGCTGAACTATAGGGGTCACATCCTTCTTCAAATCAAATTTATGGACACAACTTTGGGTCTACTCCCACATATCTGTGTATTCCCAAGCAAAAACATATTTATATTCCAGAGCACCTGAACCAACTCTTTCCCAAATTTCCCTTGAGTATGCACACTTATTTTGTCTGTTTGGCGCTTCTCTACCATTCCCATATTAAACTTCTAAAGAAAGTCTTCCTTGACCCTTCAGGTTCTATGCATCTATTTTTCACATGCTTTTGAATTATGCTTTTGTTCCACTACTACTGATGATCTGGATCCAATTCTAGTCTCGGATATAGTGCATGAACTCTGGACTCCATCCGAAAAAAATTCCAATACAAACATTTCTAGGGTGGCAACTGCACATACCTGAACCACTAGCAACTCCAGTTGTCTGTAGTGCAACAACTTTAGGTCAAGGAGATAGCCGACCCAGTTTGGCAACCAGTGATAACATCAATAAAAAAAACAAAAAGTCCGATAGAGCGATCATTCTAACATCGATAGTGAATTCGAAGGAATCCCAAAGGCTGAACTTGGAAGTCAATTTTCTACAAAAGAAAATGCATCAGATGAATTGTTTCAGACCTTCAAGAAGGTGAAGATTCAAATTACATTGGACCAATTGATGTCCATTGTTCTAGAATTTCAAAAAAATGAAATCCAATATCTCTTACAAGGAACAAATTTGTAGGAAACAGAGCAAAGAAGTTCTGAAAGTAAGGGTAAATCCAGCAGTTCTTTAAGCAAAACCCTAGGATGTCGATTATAAAGTCTTGAAGTTGCAAGTACATTGCATTGGCGAGGGATTACCAAGCACTTTGCTGGATGGGATGATTAGGGATAATATCTTGCCACAATTCATGCTGAGAGACCACGATCAACATCCTGTGATTACATGTGCATAACACTAACACTTATAGAGTGCTACAAAGAAAAGGGTTAGATGCCCTAACCCTAACCCTAAATGGGTTTGTATATATTCTACATTTTCAACTAAATCTAGTGTACAGTTAGTGATTTGTGGTGTGCTCTCTAGCTGTGCCCTCTCTCCTCATCTCCACTCTTCTCCTCTCCCCTCTTCATATTTTGTCATGGTATTAGAGCATGGTTTTGCCTTCCGTTGAGGCGCCATCCTTGTTGTGAGAGTGAGAGAGATTGATTGTGAGATTGAGAGGTTGAGATTTCTCTTGACTGAGCATGAGTTCTTTCCATTCACTTCCGTTGAGAGAATTTCCATCCATTCATTTGGTGAGAAAGTTTTGATCATCTCCTTCGAGAGTTTGTGAGAAAGATAGGGAGCGTTCTTCATTGAGAGAGATAGTTTTCACTTTCTTCGTGAGAGAGAGAAATATCTTGAGAGAAGGTTTTAGTGAGCTTGAGAGGAGACGTTCATGAGTTTTGGTGAGGTTCCTTTTGAGTAGCTTCTTTTAAAGTTCTAGTTCTAGTAAACTCTTCTCAGAGCTACTAGCTAATTCTTACAACTGTGTGGATTCGACACTAGCCGCCATTGTAGAAAATTGATACAGTGTACCTGACACTGATTGCAATTCAAAAGAGGATTTCAATTATCAAGTCAACCAAGCAGATCAAGATCCTTGGTACATCGACAATGGTGAATCATCTGATATGAAAAAATCATTAAGAATGGTTCACAGAGATGAAACCATTAGAAGGTCAGAAGAATGTCATCTACATGGTAGATAATACACTGAATCTAGTTCAAGGGACGGGCATCATCCCTATGAACAATTTCACTGAATCATAATGGAAAACCTCAAATACACAGGAGATAGACGCACCGATTACTCAGTCATCTACAGAAAAGGTTGATGTGAAGAAGAGCAAGAATTGCTAGAAACACCCCGAGAAGAACCATAGCAACTTAAAAGGTCTACTAGGGAAAGCAAACCTCCAACCAGATTGACATATGCTTAGAAAGGCAAAGCAATTCAAGTTGAAACCACCAACTATGCTCTTATGACTACCATTATGGCTTCAGAAGAGCCAATGTACTTTGAAGATGCAGCAGTCAAGCTAGAATGACAAACTGCTATGAATGAAGAAATGGATGCTTTGTACAAGAATAATACTTGGGAATTATGCGACCTTCCACTAGCAAAGAAGGCCATAGAAAACAAATGGGTATACAAAGTGAAGTACAATCCAAATGGAAGCATTCAAAGATACAAAGCCAGGCTAGTTGCAAAAGGATTTGCACAACAATATGGTCAGGATTATGACGAGCCTTATGCTCCAGTAGCAAAGATGGATTCCATACAATTCTTGATATCACTAGCGACACTCATCAGATGGAATGTGTACCAACTTGATGTCAAGAATACTTTTCTCAATGGTTATCTAGACGAGGAAGTCTACATGCAACAACCACCAAGTTATGTTGAACCAAGAAAGAAGAATCAGGTTTGCCATATTAAGAAAAGTCTCTATGGCTTAAAGCAAGCACTCGGAAGTTGGTATAGCATAATCGACAAGTATTTTGCTAATCTGGGATACATGAAGTCTAATGCAGATCATACGCTCTACTACAAAGTTCAAGGGGAAGACATTACTTCTGAACTTGACCGGAAGCAAGGATAACTTCATCAAGAAATTGAAACAAGACTTATCTACAGAGTTCGATATGAAAGATCTTGGACTTATGCACTATTGTCTTGGAATTAAGTTTTGGAGAGATTCATACAGTACCTTTATGAGTCAGCTCAAATATGTTGATAGTCTTCTGAAGAAGTTTCATATGGTAGATTGCAAGATTGCAGCGACACCCATGGAACAGAGTTTGAAACTTACAAAAGACTAAGAAAAGCCTACAATCAATGACAGGTACCAGATGCAGCTCATCGGATCTCTTATATATCTAACTATCACACATACAGATATTTGTTATGTTGTAAGTTTACTGGCACAGTTTATGGAAAATCCAAACAGTCTCACTGGAATGCAGTCAAAAGATTCTTGAGATACATCAGAGGTACAAGACAGTTTGGATTAGAATACAAAGAAAGTCATTCAAGGTTGCATGGATACTGTGACAATGACAATGCCGAAGATCATGAGACCAAGAGATCCACATAGGGATATGCATTTCTCCTTGGTCAAGGGGCTATATCATGGTTGTCAAACAAACAGCCAATTGTTTCTTTGTCTTCGACTGAAGCAGAATATAAGGCACTCATTATACAGGTGCATGTGAGGCTATATGGCTCAGAAGACTATCGTCAGAAACAGACTACTTTGATGAATCAAAGCCAACAACAATATACTGTGATAATCAATTGGCTCAAGCATTGGCCAAGAATTCAGTATATCACTCTAGGACCAAACCACATTTATGTCAGAGAGCACTTCATCAGAGAAAGAGTGTTACTTGGTGACATCACATTGCAACATTGTGATAGCAAAGAGAATGTTGCAGACATCTTTACCAAACCACTCGGTAAAGAGCTTTTCGAGAAACATCGACAAGCTCTTGGTTTGACGCAGAGGAAGGACATTCCCATTACAAGGGTGTGATGGAATGTGATGCTCAGTCCTTCTTCAATTCCCCAAAATATTCATCCTAAGGGAAGGCCTACTTCATGATGTTGATCTTGAGGGAAGGTGTTGAGAGACCACGCTCAACATCATGTGATTACATGTGCATAGCACTAACACTTATAGAGTGCTGTAAAGGAAAGGGTTAGATGCCCTAACCCTAACCCTAAATGGGTTTGTATATATTCTACATTTTCAACTAAATCTAGTGTACAGGTAGTCATTTGTGGTGTGCTCTCTAGCTGTGCCCTCTCTCCTCATCTCCACTCTTCTCCTCTCCCCTCTTCATATTTTGTCAATTCATGTATGACAGGATGGACCTGACGAACTTAGATCCGACACCATTTCAGGTAAAAATAGCATAACAATGTAAGGTACAACCACTGGATATTATTCAAAACCAGTAGATTTTGGTACAAGGGCTACCGTTTCATGTCAATTTTGTAGTTCTTGCAATGGAGGAAGGGGAAATACCATACCCAATGTCATTGGGGAGACCCTAGTTCAAAGAAGCTAAAGTCAAACAAGGTTGGGGTGCTTCCAAAATCACAATCCTTAGTGGGAAAAAGAAACTGAAGTTGGACATGATTCCAAAACTGATCTTGAAAAAAGAAAATCACCCACCAATTGCATAATGTGTGAATATGTGGTGGGAGTTGGATGATGATGCGGAGCAAGAATTCCTTGAAGCCAACCCTCTAATTGTAGCCATGGGGACATTTTAGCATGAGTTCAGTCCTGCAACAGTACAATTGATATAATAAGCTTTTGGCCATATAGCACATTGGGAACAACAATGTTCCAACATGCTTTCATGACCATTTTGCACAGTCCATACTTGATGTCGTTTTGTGGTGCGATTGCAGCCTACTAGTTTGTCTTGGCGTCACTTCAACAATTGGCAGCAACACCTGACATGCTTCTTGTGCATGCCCTTTTGCACTCTTTCTTCTTACAGTTAGCCCCTTGATGAGCTTAAGTGCCTAAAGTTTGGTCTCCTCCAATCTTGTGACCAACGCGGGTGAGGAAAGTTAAAACTTAACCCCTATGCTGAAAGAAGAGATGTTTCTAGAAGTGGCATCTGGGGCTAGGGTTTAAGAAGGGGCTTCTTTCTTGTTCAATTTGAAGTTCTTGAATCATCGTGTTTTCTGCTCCCAAGCTTTCAGTCAAGATGAAGCAAGCTGCTCTTCTCCGCCCTGCATCGCGCCTCGTCTCTCAGTCTTCTGCAACTAAGCCTGTATTCTCGCCTGCTACTGAGAATGTTGCTCACCTTGCCGGCCTCGGTGCGAGAGCAAATTTATCTTCGAGAGGCTTTGCCACATTTGTCCGCCAGGATTTCGATGCTTTGCTCAAGGGTAACGTCCTTTGCCCAGCTGCTCCTCAGTCCTTTGCGGTTCTCTCTCAGAGGTTGCCTGAGTTCCCCGCCAAGCATTTCGCTCGCACTTACGTGGACGCAGCGGAGAGGAGGAGGCGCATGAATGCGTACAGAATGGAAAATGCTGACGCTGAAGAGGAAGCAAAGAACATTGATATGGACCCGAAGAAGATGCTCGAGAAGGGTTCGCCGGGAACTTACCAAGCTATTATCAAGGACGTCATGCCTGTGGGTTACTTTGTAACGATGCCCAGTGGCAGAGAAGGTTACCTTCCAGCATTAGACCTGAATTTCACTGGTGGTTTGGCTATTCTAGAGCGATTATTCAAGGTGGGGCAGGAGATCACAGTCCGGATCACAGGCACAGGAGGGGGTCGTGATATACTCTCTTTGAAGAAACCAGAGTTCGCAGTGGATCCTGACAAATTCCGGATTGGAGCGAGTGGACTGCGAAACAGATCTGAGAACCGATGATGTTTGAGATATCATCATATTAGAAGTAAGGTCTTGCATCTTAGTGGTTGACCATATAGGTTTTGTGATCGATAATATGTAGATAGTGCATGTGCGAACTAGGAACCATTCAGCAGCAAGCCGTAATGGTCCAGCTGTTGGGACGACTTGTGACAGTCTTTTGTTAAGCTTAGTTGATAAATGTGCGTGTGGTGTGCGCCATCTGAGGAAAATAATGGTTGTTCTAACAGATGGAAATGCAAACTGATGTAACTGCTTAAAGCTTTATAGTTCTGTGCTTTTTGGTTTTCTAAAGAGTTGTAGTCGGCTCACTTTTCTTCTTTTGTTGACATGTTACGTGTATGATGCCTCAAATGAATTGGCTGCGTCAATTTTAATACTTGTTGCTTGAAATCAAACACTATGGATTAGGATGCGTCCTATGCACCCTTGTGAACATATACTTTGGTAGATAATCTTGAAGATTCAGTAGAAGGTCGAGCTTCGTCTATTAAAGTGTTGTTGAGGGGTGTACTCCTTTCGATTACAGATTTGACTTCTCGAGACACCCCTGTTTTGGGTGATTACGCTCTGATGAGGCAGGCTGTGTGATTGTACTTCAACTTTCATGCGACGATGATTGCTTGATTTTACGATGTAATTGTCTCTGTTGGGATTGTTATAGAACATACTTCTGTTTTGTGGATTGAGGCAGTAGAGGTTTTTCTTGGATGCTGCGCTTCCAAAGAATGAGGTTGGGATATCTGTTCTAATCCTCTCGAGAAGGTTGTTCTCGTTTACCTCTGAGTGTCGACCCTTTGAAGCTAACCCCGAATATAACTTCTGCGATCAAAAGAGGAAAATGCACGTCCATTACTTTGTGTGCATGTGTGAACGTCAAGTCTCCATACATTGAAATAGTCTCCAAACATTGAAATTGTCATTCGTTGGGGGGGACGGAGCTGAAAGAGACTGGAAGAGAGGTTGATCATCAAGGGGGAGGGGGAATATCGATGGGGACTATTTATTACCGTCCAAGAATGAATTGACACTTTGTTCTTTATTATGAAATAATTCTCTCCATAAGCATGTTTGAAATTCCCTGTACAGGACAACAACTGTTCGCTTTGCTGTGTGGAAACCTGCGTTACTGCAAGTTGCTACATTACTTTCTGGCTGACTACTGCTGAGTCTATCTTCTTACTGTGTCCTCATTACTTCTGCACCGCTGTGTGCTGTGTATTGTGTGCTTTTGTAGCTGTTGCCAATGATGCTTCCTGCTTGTGCTGTTGATTGAATATTCTGTGCTTCTTCCACTGTGTTGCTGTAGCTAATGTTGAACATCAGACGAGTCTGCACAGATTATTGTTTCTGAGGTTTGTGAAGCTGGCAGGCTGTGTAGGCTCTTTTGTGGCCGTTCTTTGTTGTGAACATGCTTGTGCTTTTCTTGAGCCTTTTAATGGCATAGTGAGTACTTCTCATTTCATCGAAATAGTCTTTGATCTTCTAATGCGTAGTCATGATCTTCAGGTTTTTGGAGGTCATTATAATTGTTCCTCCATAACAAATTGAAACTGACTATTCATACGTGGGCAGCGCCCTAGTATTAGTGACAATGTTGCTTTGGCACATGTTGATTTTGTTTAGGAAATGTAGTATGTGAATAGGCAGTTAATGTGTGTGGACTGTTTTGTTAGCACTGCCCCGCAGGCAGTGCTCTCCTGGCACTTTTTAAAAAAAGTGTCCCTCCAGTTATTTTAGGCCACGTTTTCCACTTTCTATCCTGAGTGATCTCTCTCTCTCTCTCCTCCCCCCTTCCCAAATCAACTCTCTCTCTCTCTCTCTCTCTTCCCAAATGAACTCATCCCTCTAAGGGCAGTGCTCACGAGTACTGGTTTGATGTATAGGAGAAATACTTCGTCGCAATCAATGAATGTGTATTGCAACTAATTATGGGTATGCTTTGTGATCCTTGAATCGTTGACACAGCCTCATTGATTGGAGAGGATATTTTCTGGCTAATAACACGTTTGTTTCGTTTCCAAGTTCCATCTCCCTTACATGCTAATCTTTTGGTTGGGACTCCAATTTTTCGTCCTTTATAATTTTGCATTTGGAACAAATGCTGTATAACGTTTGGGTTGCATTGTGCATTTGGCACTATTGCATTGCACACTTGGTGGAAATGTTTGCATTCGTACAAGTTAAATTGGACGAAGAATGCTCTAATTCATGCAATGGTGGAAGTGATTGGCTCCGCAATCTTTCAAGCATGTTCCAAACATCTCTTGCCCTCCAAAACCATCTGTGCCACGCATGATTACTGCTGCATGATGGGTGGCATCTTGTCAACTTCCAATGTTGTGTATGGAAGCTTCCTCTCCTAATCACCTAGGCTCCTATCATGGTGCTTCCTTTCTACATTTCTAGTTGCTCCTTTCGCGAGTGCTTGACCAAATGTCTCCCCATCCTCTCATATCTCGGGCATATGGGGCTGGTATTATTCTCCATTGTTGCTCTCTGTTTTTGCATCTTGCACCTCTCAGTATTCCTTTTGATGTTGCTTCTCTTCTTGAGCATATATCCACTCCTCAAAAGTCAAGATTTGAGATGTGGAATGAATTATTCGAGTGTCCCCTTATTCCTTGAGGTATACAAGATCTTTGGTGGCAGGTCTCACAATGGTAATAACATTGTTTTGTTCTTGTGTTGGACTTGATTGGTTTGTCATTATGGCCAAGAGATGCACATTGGTTTGCGCCTGTTTGCCATACTAGACTTAATATTCTTTAATGTAAGTGTGCTACTCCTTGCCCCTTGCTTTTCAAGCGCTTGAAAAATGCTTTGTAGAATTAAATAGGTAGATCATCTTCCCTTGGGGTCTTCCCATCTGCCATGACATTCACAGCTTCTTTCAATTCTTCTAGATTGAAGGGTTGTTCTAGATAGGGGAGGTCAAAAGATTTAACAACCTTATTTCTTATTATTTGGTAAAGCTATCTTGCTCTCTTAGTGTCCTCATTAGGAGGGTAAGTGCTAGAGAGTAGATCCTTGAGGTGATTCTGAATATATTCAATATTCTCCTTAGAGTCGTATAATTGAGGGCTATTTGGTCTTTTAGGAAGGGGAATCTCCTCTTGACATCTTTTCCTTTTGATAAATTTGAAGGTTTCCTTAGTGGGCTTGCCAATTTGTTGTATTTTTTTGAAATCTACACACTCCCAAAGGTTGGATGTTGTGTGAATGTGAGAGTTTGCAATACCATGATGTTTGATTCTACTTGAGTTGCCTTCTCTTTTCCAAAATTAGAAGATGCCTTGTTAGTAGAATGCACTAATTATGTTTGTAAAGAAGTAAAGCAATTGCACATGTGACGGAATGAAATATAAAGGCCGAAAAATTTCCCTCACCCTTCACTTAAAATTGAAGCAGGTTTAAACTGCACACACAAAAACCAGCCTTTTGTCCAAGTACATACTATAAGACTTACCTACTTCCTCTTGCATTCATCAAAAGGGTATATATAGAAGGTGAAGGCAAAAACAAGTACTACTTTTAGGATAAATATGGATATGAAATAATTGTTTTATTAGAGAAAATCTACTCTTTAGGGCTACACAAAGAACATATAGTTCACCCTTTTTAATCAAGGTGAAAGTCATTGTGCTTTTTTGAGACCTTTGTGTGAACCTTCCAACCATACGTCACCACAAAACTTATCCTCAAGTCATCTTTGCCTCTGTTCATTACATTCACTCATTTTAAGGCTTCCAAGTCTTTCACAAGATCTCCATGGAGTTTTTTGCCTTTATATCCACGGAGTTTTTTGTGCAGACATGGAAGTCCTCTAAGATGTCCATGCAAATTTGCACACAAAGTTAAGTCTTAACAAGCTTGTAAGAGTTGCATGTGGAGTTCCTCCGAGCATGCATGTGAGGAAACATGTAAAAGTCCAAACCCCAAGATTACTTGAGTTAGTGGAGTCGTCACCCTCCAATGACAAATAAAGTGTTAGAAATATGACCTGTAGAGGTATGCACATTGGAAGCTGGATAGAATAGCCCAGGAGCTCACACAGAGTGTGTGTGTGGGGGATCACAAGCTTCTTAACCTTGTGTGCTTCACATAGACGTGCAGACTAGTAAATAGACAATGATCCAAGCTAGATATAGAAACCACAAAATCAATATATTTTCGTCCAAAGCTATGGACACATTACAAAAGATCGACCACTCTAGGTTTTGAGCCTCACACAGGGGGTTTGAGCCCCAAATAGTTTCATCCTCGGAGGCTTGAGGCTAACACAAGCGCTATTTAGCGCTCTTATATGGTTAACACAAGTGCTATTTCCAACATACAAGAGTGGAATAGTAGGGGAGAGATGGAAAGGATAGCAAAGATGCCTTGGCACCCTACAGGCCCAAGAGACCTTTTAAATGTAAAGAAAGAGAGAGTGCTAAAAGGAAAAGGGTTGGCCCGCCCTTCTAAAGGTGACATGTATAAAAGACCAAATGGCTGACTTTGGTTTTCGTTGTTGTATGCACAAGTTTGGAATACAAGCTCCCTCTTCTCTCTAAGAGTGCCTTTGGGTGTTCTCTTGTCTCCTTGTAGTGCCTTTGTGTTTGCCACTCCATCCCCCTTCACTCTCCTCTTCCCCTTTCCTTCTCCTTCCCTTCTCCCTCTCTTCTCCCTTCTCCCCCTTCCCTCTTTCTCTCGTGGAAACACACTGCAACAATTTGGAAGTCGCTTGCGTGACAACTGAACGGCTTGTGCTTGCATTATTCTCATAAGGAAGTAGCTTGGAGTGGAGGCTCCAATGGAATTCCTTCAAGATCCCCATGACACGCGAGTCACTGTTGAGATTGCACAATAAATTGAATGGAAAGGTTTCCGTACATGGAAAACCAAAATCAATTTTTTACTCAAACAGACAAGGCTTATGTACAATAACAAATGGTAAGGAGAAGAAACCGAACCCAAGAGAATATCAGGGAACATTTTTAGTATGTAATGAAGAAGCATTTACCATTATTGGCCTTGGTTTGAGTGACAGCTACATACATCACATCACCAATGTAAGTGATGTAGCATGGGACACCCTAGATAGAACTTTTGTGCAAAGTGAAAAAACTCAACAACAAGTTTAAAGATATAATTCTTTGAACTTAAGATGAAGTCAAATGACACCCTTCTAGAGCATTTGAATTACATGAAAAGCCTTATGGCTAAGCTTGTGGGAAATTGGTGTGCCAATTCATGAGGAATATGCAATGGTAATATGATTGAAAAGCACACCAAGTTAAGAATATGGTCACCTTGTATCCACCTTATAAATTTGTCATGATCCTAAGCTTGATGGAATAGAGCAATCTCTACTTGAACAATATAAAAGAAGGCAAGATAACCTAGGTTATAGTCATGATGGAGCTTACTATTCCAAGAGCAAATTCACCAACAACAAGAATAAGAAGCCTCTTCATCGACAACCAGTCCAAGGAAAAAATGACACATGGACTTTATGGCAAGAAAAATCACATAGAAAAGAATCACTCATTGCAAAATAAGACCCAAACACTGCTCATAAAAGAAGATAATACTAAGGAGGAGGAAGAGGCATCTCATCAAGCCAATTATGTTTAGGACTGGTCTATCTAAGCCACCATGGACATGAAACATATGTTATTGACTACACCATAGTGTGGGATGTCACAAGTGTTATGCCATAGTGTGGGGCCTTACTTATTTTACACCATAATGTGGGAACCATGTTTTTTTTATTTGGTACTAGGAGGCTCCAAAATACTATTCACTACCATAATGTGCATTATGGAATGTAACTGACCACTAGACATGAAAACATTTGTTGAGGGGAGACTTCTTGGGAATCATTCAAGGCTTATGCATGATCAGGTGTACCAATTCAAAAAGTATTTTTGGGGCATTTTTGGGACTATGCTATGCCATGCTACAATGCACTAGTGGGTGATTAGAGGCAAGCTCATGCAATCGTTGTTTGCCTCCTAAGGTGTAGCATCTTGAGGTGCATCCCATGGAAAAGGTCAGACATAAATAGAGCAGCTCCACTTTGAAAGGAGTATTGGCTCACCATGCAAGCCTTTAAAGGACTTCATTACTTCATTCCTCATGCATCATCTGATATCTATGTTCAAAAATTGCTATCTACTCTCTTTTTCCTAATGGATGTAACAAACAGTGAAAAACACAAACCATAGAGATAAAATGAAACGTATTTATCTCTCTCTCTAGGCCTCCGATTGACATGATTCCAAAAACAAAGTCAGAGTCATTCAATGGTCTACAACTTCCTAGTTCACTTCATTACTCTCTTCCTCATGCATCATTAGATATGTATGTTCAAAAATTGCTATCTACTCTCTTTTTCCTAATGGATGTAACAAACAGTTAAAAACACAAACCATAGAGATAAAATGAAATGTATCTCTCTCTAGGCCTTCGATTAACATGATTCCAAAAACAAAATCAAAGCTCATTCAATGGTCTACAACTTCCTAGTTCACTTCATTACTCTATTCCTCACACATCATCTAATATCTATGTTCAAAAATTGCTATCTACACTCTTTTTCCTAATGGATGTAACAAATAGTGAAAAACACAAACCATAGAGAAAAAATGAAACATCTGTTCAAATCAATGGTCCATAAAATTAAACAAATATAAGTTCAAATACATAAACATCTATTCAAAGCCCTAAAGCACAAATGTACATTGTCATCACAAAATAGGAAAGACTCATTCCCCTTTCTTGGCATCTGGATGCCTACGCTCTAAAGGCCTCAAGTAAATAGTCACCATGTCATCATCTTTCTTAAGAGAGACACATTGTCTGCCTATCTCTGCACATGCACATGCCATGTTGCCTGTGCTTGCAAATGTAGCCACAACCATGTCCCCCTCCTACGTGAATGTGTGCAAGAGAAACTTGGAAACAAGATCCTCAACTATTAACAAACCAACCATACACAAAGATTGAAAAAAGCATCTATAAATTAAAATCACCTGCTCAACCAAAGTTCTCTCTCCGCACCACCTCGCATGAATGTGCATCCCTCTTGGGTGCCTTTGAAGGTGTGGATTTTTGTCTCCCTTATCCAGTTTGACTGGCTAGCACATATGTCATTGCCAAGGCTCTTCTCTGCTAAGGCTTTATTGTAGTACGTGGGGATCTTGCATCCATACCCAAGACTAGCCAGGTCATCTGTAACCATGAAAACATAAACAAGTCAAACTTCCTCAAATTTTTGCATAAACATATTTAAAATTGTACTACCATTTAAATAAGATTTCATGTACCATCTACTTGGGATTCTCTTTCATGTAGCTGCAATCAAGGTATACCATCACCGTGTGAACTAGCTCAAATCCATTATCCATTGCTCCTAACTAGACAAAACACATATGTTTTGGCAAGCAAGTACTGATGAGCCACCCCCCATCTTTGACTATATGGTTTGCAAATGCTGGAATAGCCTCCACAAGACCCATATTTAAATAGTTCCACTCCGAAATCTACTTTCTAGAGATGCGCTCAACCAGAGATGATGTAGGAAAGTCTGCCCACATCATGCTTGCAGCTGCCTTTGTTTCTTTCTCTTCAATTGTGATGTATGGAGGGGTCAGCAGCTTAAGAAAATTCCTTACTTTCACATGAGACCTAAAGAAAAATGACATTCACATCAATAATCATATTCATAGCATTTTGATTAAAATACACCTGCAAACTATTGAATACATACTAGTGCCACTTTCCATCCACATGGACAAGTGCACATCTAGCCAGTACCCTATGAGATATAGCCGCCTCTACAGCTAGTAGAAAACACAATGTTAAGCAAGTACTTGCAATGCCATCTACGAACAACACCTATTTCATTAATTTTGGACTTTTTGTGTTGTTTTTGGATGAAGCCCAAAAATCCTTCCCAAATGAAAACTTTACTTTATGAAAATATCCTTTCCAAATCAAAATTTTACTTTCTAAAAAGTTTCTTCCCAAATCAAAAGTTCACTTTGTGGCACTGTCATATTCACATAAAAATATTATTTTTTCAATCTATACTTTTGCACCAACATGCAAGAATTTGAAATTATCCTACATTAGAAATTCTAGCTATATCTAAGTTATTTGTTAATTTAATTATTTTTAATATTTTTCCTTGACGTTTTTCCTTCCCAAATCAAAAGTTCACTTTGTGGCTCTATCATATTCACATACAAATATTGTTTTTTCAATCTATACTTTTGCACCAACATGCAAGAATTTGAAATAATCCTATATTAGAAATTCTAGCTATATCTAAGTTATTTGTTAATTTAATTATTTTAAATATTTTTCCTTGACGTTTTTCGTTGACGTGATAAATTTATAAATCCATGAAAGGAGACTTAAATATTTCATGAAAATAACATTGTCACTCGGCAATATGCACAAAATTTAACAAAACTTTTAATAAATAGAAAGAAGACATGATGCCATAAGACCAAAGAGGGATAATAGCAATTGTAGCTTTATGTATATGATTACATTGAGAGACGTTGCTCTTAGCTAGAGTCTTTATCTCCAAAATGATATAGATTGAACATATGTTTACAATTTAAATTGTTGCTCTTAAAGAGCCTCAATTCGTGCCATCTGCATAATTTGACACCCCATTGTCTTATTGCTCAATGTCACGACAGTCCCTTGCCAGTTGCTATCTGCATAATTTGACCTAGGCTTGTCTTGCCAAGCCTTGCCCCTTGGGTGCATTGACTCCCCATTGTCTTATTGCTCAATGCGATAGTCCCTTGCCAGGTGCCATCTGCATTAACTCCCTATTGTCTTGCCAAGCCTTGACCCTTGGGTGACATCCAGTGCAAAATACAGGTGCCATCTGCATTAACTCCCACAAGTTATCTTGCCAAGCCTTGCCCCTTGGGTGCATTGACTCCCCATTGTCTTATTGCTCAATGTGATAGTCCCTTGCCAGGTGCCATTTGCATTAACTCCCTATTGTCTTGGCAAGCCTTGACCCTTGGGTGACATCCAGTGCATATTTTGACTCTCATTTGACATACGAGGTGATGACTCTGATTATAATTGTCTTGGATTGGCTCCTTGCCTAGTACCCAAATAAAATCCTTCTGAATCAATGGACTTCAATACAAAGCTTTAATCATGGACATTCTTCATTTGCGCTATCTCCTTCTACTTCCTCCATGGCGAGCATCCTTAAAAATTCGTGTATATGCAAAATAGTTTGCTGTGGTATTTTTATTTTTCCTTCTACCTCATATCCCATGTGCTTCTTTGATTTCTTTGCCCTTGAATGCCAAGACACTATGATTGTCTCCGTCAAAACTTGAGAGACTGCTTCATCATTTGGGACCCACTCCTTCATTATACAATTAGTATATAATGTGTTGTTATCCATATTCTCCTTCCTGCCCTTTGGCTCATACCATACCGCTGTAAATGTTGTAGCTCTCCCTTGGTCATCTCTTTGCACATCAACTACTTTTGCAACCCAAAACTTCACATTCTCATATTCATCATCCGATGGCCGAACCACAACAAAACAATCAACCTCTATATCTACTTGTGGCATAAACTCTCTCTTCTTCGGTCCACAATATGGACGTGGGAGTAATGATACAAAATCATTTTCAAAGACTGGAGCTGGGTGCAAATCGTTATGAACATTTGGCCAAAACATATTGCATTCTTCCTTGACATCCTTTGAGCCTCGCATTCTCTCAAGGTCCTTTATTAAATTTCGTGTCTTGTTAATTACAGTGGTAGTGTGTTCTCTCCAAGTAGGCTTCGAATCAGGATATCTCTGGAGCATTTCCTCTTTGTATGTAATAAATGCTTTTAATCCATCTATTTCACAATTAGACCTCTCATTAAATTCTTGTATAGGAGCCCATGTTGGATACCTTTCCTTGCTGGGAATTGAAGTTAAGAGACTGTAAGGTTCTTCAGGTTCCCATTTTGTATCATGAGAATACTGTTGCCATTGCATTACGGGTTTTTCATCTTAAAAAAAAAAACGAAAGTAGTGTGGATTGGTATGACCTGTCAATGCATCACCACCCGTTTGTATGAAAGGTAGAATGAAGCTCTTCCAATCATACATTCTTTCGAGCCTCTCACATACTGTACTTTCCTTACGACCACCAACTTGCCTGCCACATCTTCTTACCAAGTCATCTATTGTCTCCACATCCTTGCATTTAAGCTCCCTTGAGACTGTGCTAAAAACCTGATCGATATCCTCATGTGTATGCCCAACATACAAAAATCCACATTCGACCTCATTGAAGATTCGATGAGCAACTAGCATGGAGCAGAAGGCAAACATAAGTACATTCTTATTTTCTCGCCAGCAATTATCAGCTTGTATTCTCAAAGTCGGTGGCAGGCGACCTTTTTCTGCATGTACATTGCGAATTGCCTTCATAATAGATGTTACAACTTGATTGCTATCATGTAGATGCAAGGAATCAATCCATATATCTGCAAAGAACTTAATTCCATGCACTAACACTCCACATAGATGTGTCTTTAAAAAGTGCTTTCCTTGTAATTTAGGTGCAGTGGCAACAAAACGAGGCAATGTTGTTGTATTCTGATCCATGCCATCTACAATAAGACACATGTAGTCATCAGGATGCGAAATAGCTTGCTCCTTCCAAAATGCATATTTTTGTCTGGAATGTCGAATAAGGTCATGATGAGATTTTCGGTTTTTTTTGTATAATTCCCTTTGATTTGGACATGTTGCACTCTCAATCGCTCGCTTTAAATCATCACAGACATTGCACTTTGACATTTTTTGCCTCCTTGGGATTTTAACATATCCAAAGTTCTTCTTCCAAAGAGTATACAAAGTATGAGAAGAAGCTACAGCGTCCCCTCTTTGCCTTTGCTTTTCTGCAATAGAGTCAAATACTTCGAGCTTTGTCAAGCCCATTGGAAGGTGCATTTCAGTGATCGCGTCACCGTTAGGGAGTTTGGTAGATATATGGGGTTGAGGCAAAGCATTTTCATGTATGAAGTCTTGTAAAATTGCTGCTGCCCTGATAGTTGAGATTCTTGATTTGGACCTTCCTCTATTACCGTGAATGCTAAATTTGTTGCCGCCCTTTGCCTTGGTGACTAAATCCCAATATGTACCATGGGATAATCTAGTAATATTGCGATATGCCTTATTGCAAATCCTTTTTCCATTTACGAGAGGTTTTACCTTTTGTCTTGAACTTAGCCTTTTATTGCCATTCTGAAGAAAGCAAGAGAGACTTGTGAGAAGGTATTCATTTCTTTCGCTTCCCCTTCTTTGCCACACGTGTCCTCTACATTCCCTGATGTCTGCAAGATCAATGAAGTATATCTTCGCTTGCAACATAGATATCCCAATGCATTTAACATGTTCTCCTCCTTCATTACTCTCTTCCTCTTTGGTTGCTTTTGTGGATCTGCCTGGATTCTCTTTCTCTTCATGCATATATATGACCGTTTTCGTTCCTCGTACACATTGTTATCTGTATTTATGCACTTCTTCTCCTCACATTTGTTTGTAACCAAGCATCCATGATTGGTCGTTGCATCCTTGTTCATATCACAATCAAAGTTAAATACTGAATAATCCTCTGTTGATCTCATCCTCATTTTTAACATACTCTTAGGACCATTCAATGAATTCAATATTCTACGAGAGTATTGAGAACCTTGAAACTCTTCCACTCCTGAGAGAACATCACTCATTGGGACATCTTGCATGGCTTTCACAAATCCACAACCTTGATTGACACCAGGTTTGTTAATATGCATGAACTCATCCACACTTGACAAGACATCGCTATTGAAACCTTTGCCCTTCTCACTGTGCAAGAATTCATCCACCCTAGATAAGGCTTCGCTTCTAAAATCATTTTGTTTCTTGGAACCAATGAACTCATCCACTGCAGATAAGATGTCACTTCTATAATTGAGTATATTGAAATCATCCACATTTGAAGTGATAGAGCCTGGCACATGGGCACGCTTTTTAGGTCCTTTGATATTGTAGTATGCGTTGTCTTTATCATTGAAAACCACGTGCCTCTTTCTCATGTTTAAAAATTGCATGCTCCATCTCATATTCTTGCCTACCTCATAGTAGGGATCACATAAGGATGTTATGTTATCAACCATACCATCATCAGTGACTTTTAGAATCCTCATCTGCGCAAATGACCATTGCTCCACTTGTTCAAATCCCAATACTTCACCTTCTGCTACAATCTTATTTGCAAATGATCTCATTTGTAAAATGTCCCCTATAGTAAAATCCAAGGTGGTGCACTTTGTATTCTTGATAATGTCTGTTGCATAAGTCTCAGCATAAGTCTCATCTCTGTCCCATGCTATAAATGATTTGTTGGATGTATTGTAGGGCATAACATCTCCAAGTGTTTCCATATCTCCACATTTATACTTTAGCTCAACATGTGCGCTAAGAATCTTTGATACAGTAACTGCTACCTTATCTTCGCCAAGTCTTCGAAAGTGGCAAAGTGAATTGGGATCACTATCATGGATTGTAGCAAATGCAACTACTTCTCTTTTGCTACATAAAATCACATCCATCCCTGGAACAAAATCTATAGCCATCTCCTTTGTGAGAGTCCTTCGCAAGCAAGCTGCAGTGGCAACAATTACATAAATATTAGTCTCTTTTTAATAATCTACTTATTTATTATAATTTTTAATTAGTACTTAATTTATTAGTGGGAGAAGTTATCCGATCAAGTACTCATTAGATGGACATGCCAAGTTATCCTTTGCATGGTCAATCAAGCATTAAATACTATTTTTGCTCTAGTGTCATGCACATCCGTAAAAAAACATGAGCCTACTAGGTACGTTATCCAATCAAGCACTAATGGGATGCGGGTGCCACTTTGCATGTAAGTCAATTCCACCTAGTTGAGGTGTACAAAAAGTGTTGTGCCCATCGGATATGCTTTGCATGGTCCATCGAGCATTAAATACTATTTTTGCTTCTGTCATGCACATCCATAAAAAAAACACGCTGCTAGGTGTGTTATCCGATCAAGTACTTATGCGATGGGAATGCCACTTTGCATATAAGTCAATTCCACCTAGTTGAAGGTGTGTGCAAAGTATTGTGCCCATCCAATATGCTTTGCATTGTCGATCAAGCATAACACACAATTTCTGCCTTACTGTCATGCACAACCATATAAAAACACGGCCATAGGTGTGTTATTCAAATAAGTACTTATAAGATGGGGGCTCCACTTTGCACGCAAGTCTGTTTTAACTACGTTGAGGTGCGTGCAAAGTATTGTCACCATCGGATATGATTTGCATGGTCGATCACGCATTATACACCATTTTTTCCCTAATGATATGCACATTCGCACAAAAACATGCCATTAGGTTTGTTATCTGACCAAGTACTTATCGGATGGGTGTGCCTCATTGAGAACATTTAAATACCACCTAGGTTGAGGCGTAAAAAAAGTTTTGTGCCCATCGGATATCCTTTGCATGGTCAATTGAGCATCAAATACTATTTTTACTCTAGTGTCATGCACATCCGTCAAAAAACACGCTGCTAGGTATGTTATATGATCAAGCACTTATGGGATGGGTGTGCCACTTTGCATGTAAGTTGATTCTACCTAGTTGAAGGTGTGTGCAAAGTATTGTGCCCATCGGATATGCTTTGCATTGTCGATCAAGCATAAAACACCGTTTTTGTCTTAGTGTCATGCACATTTGTCAAAAAACGTAGTCCTAGATGTGTTATTCAGACTAGTACTTATCGGATGGGGGCTCCAGTTTGCACGCAAGTCTATTTCAGCTAGGTTGAGGTGTGTGCAAAGTATTGTCACTATCGGATATGATTTGCATGGTCGATCACGCATTATACACTGTTTTTTCCCTAGTGGTATGCACATCCGCAAAAAAACACGCCCTTAGGTATGTTATCTGACCAAGTACTTATCGGATGGGTGCACCTCTTTGACAACATTTTAATACCACCTAGGTTGAGGTATAAGAAAAGTATTATGCCCATCGGATATGCTTTGCATGGTCGATCGAGCATTAAATACCATTTTTGCCTTAGTGCCATGCACATCCGTAAAAAAACACGCTGCTAGGTGTGTTATCCGATCAAGAACTTATGCGATGGGAATGCCACTTTGCATGTGAGTCAATTACACCTAGTTGAAGATGTGTGCAGAGTATCGTGCCCATCCGATATGCTTTGCATGGTTGATCGAGCATTAAATACCATTTTTGCCTTAGTGCCATGCACATCCGTAAAAAAACACGCTGCTAGGTGTGTTATCTGATCAAGCACTTATGCGATGGGCGTGCCACTTTGCATGTAAGTCAATTACACCTAGTTGAAGGTGTGTGCAAAGTATTGTGTTCATTGGATATGCTTTGTATTGTCAATCAAGCATAACACACCGTTTCTGCCTTAGTGTCATGCACAACCATATAAAAATACGGCCATAGGTGTGATATTCAAATAAGCACTTATCAGATGGGGGATCCACTTTGCACGCAAGTTTGTTTCAACTACTTTGAGGTGCATGCAACATATTGTCACCATCGGATATGATTTGCATGGTCGATCACGCATTATACACCATTTTTTTCCTAATGATATGCACATCCGTAAAAAAACACGCCATTAGGTGTGTTATTTGACCAAGTACTTATCGGATGGGTGTGCCTCATTGAGAACATTTCAATACCACCTAGGTTGAGGCATACAAAAAGTTTTGTGCCCATCGGATATCATTTGCATGGTCGATCGAGCATTAAATACTTTTTTAACTCTAGTGTCATGCACATCCGTCAAAAAACACGCTGCTAGGTATGTTATCCGATCAAGCACTTATGGGATGGGCGTGCCACTTTGCATGTAAGTCTATTCCACAAGTTTGAAGGTGTGTGCAAAGTATCGTGCCCATCGGATATGCTTTGCCTGGTCGATCGAGCATTAAATACCATTTTTGCCTTAGTGCCATGCACATCCGTAAAAAAACACGCTGCTAGGTGTGTTATCTGATCAAGCACTTATGCGATGGGCGTGCCACTTTGCATGTAAGTCAATTACACCTAGTTGAAGGTGTGTGCAAAGTATTGTGCTCATCGGATATGCTTTGCATTGTCGATCAAGCATAACACACCGTTTTTGCCTTAGTGTCATGCACAACCATATAAAAACACGGCCATAGGTGTGTTATTCAAATAAGTACTTATCAGATGGGGGCTCCACTTTGCACGCAAGTCCGTTTTAACTACGTTGAGGTGCGTGCAAAGTATTGTCACCATCGGATATGATTTGCATGGTCGATCACGCATTATACACTATTTTGTTCCTAATGATATGCACATGCGCAAAAATACACGCCATTAGGTGTGTTATCTGACCAAGTACTTATCGAATGGGTGTGCCTCATTGAGAACATTTCAATACCACCTAGGTTAAGGCGTAAGAAATGTTTTGTGTCCATCGGATATGCTTTGCATGGTCGATCGAGCATTAAATACTATTTTTGCTCTAGTGTCATGCACATCCGTCAAAAAACATGTTGCTAGGTATGTAATCCAATCAAACACTTATGGGATGCGCGTGCCGCTTTGCATATAAGTCTATTCCACCTAGTTGAAGGTGTGTGCAAAGTATCGTGCCCATCGGATATGCTTTGCATGGTGGATCGAGCATTAAATACCATTTTTGCCTTAGTGCCATGCACATCCGTAAAAAAACACGCTGCTAGGTGTGTTATCTGACCAATTACTTATCGGATGGGTGTGCCTCATTGCGAACATTTCAATACCACCTAGGTTGAGGCGTACGAAAAGTTTTGTGTCCATCGGATATGCTTTGCATGGTCGATCGAGCATTAAATACTATTTTTGCTCTAGTGTCATGCACATCCGTCAAAAAACACGCTTCTAGGTATGTTATCCGGTCAAGAACTTATGGGATGGGCGTGCCACTTTGCATGTAAGTCGATTCCACCTAGTTGAAGGTGTGTGCAAAGTATTGTGCCCATCGGATATGCTTTGCATTGTCGATCAAGCATAAAACACCGTTTTTATCTTAGTGTCATGCACATTCGTAAAAAAACGCAGTCCTAGATGTGTTATTCAAACTAGTACTTATCGGATAAGGGCTCCAATTTGCATGCAAGTCCGTTTCCACTAGGTTGAGGTGTGTGCAAAGTATTGTCACCATCGGATATGATTTGCATGGTTGATCACGCATTATACACCGTTTTTTTCCTAGTGGTATGCACATCCGCAAAAAAACACGCCCTTAGGTATGTTATCTGACCAAGTACTTATCGGATGGGTGTGCCTCTTTGACAAAATTTTAATACCACCTAGGTTGAGGTATGAGAAAAGTATTATGCCCATCGGATATGCTTTGCATGGTCGATCGAGCAGTAAATACCATTTTTGCCTTAGTGCCATGCACATCCGTAAAAAAACACGCTCCTAGGTGTGTTATCCGATCAAGCACTTATGCGATGGGAATGCCACGTTGCATGTAAGTCAATTCCACCTAGTTGAAAGTGTGTGCAAAGTATTGTGCCCATCAGATATCCTTTGCATGGTCAATCGAGTATTAAATACTATTTTTACTCTAGTGTCATGCACTTCCGTCAAAAAACACGCTGCTAGGAATGTTATCCAATCAAGCACTTATGGGATGGGCGTGCCACTTTGCATGTAAGTCGATTCCACCTAGTTGAATGTGTGTGAAAAGTATTGTGCCCATCGGATATGCTTTGCATTGTCGATCAAGCATAAGACCGTTTTTGCCTTGGTGTCATGCACAACCATGAAAAAACACGGTCCTAGGTGTATTATTCAAACTAGTACTTATCGAATAAGGGCTCCAATTTGCATGCAAACCGTTTCCACTAGGTTGAGGTGTGTGCAAAGTATTGTTACCATCGGATATGATTTGCATGGTTGATCACGCATTATACACCGTTTTTTTCCTAGTGGTATGCACATCCGCAAAAAAACACGCCCTTAGGTATGTTATCTGACCAAGTACTTATCGGATGGGTGTGCCTCTTTGACAACATTTTAATACGACCTAAGTTGAAGTATAGGAAAAGTATTATACCCATTGGATATGCTTTGCATGGTCGATCGAGCATTAAATACCATTTTTGCCTTAGTGCCATGCACATCCGTAAAAAAACACGCTGCTAGGTGTGTTATCCGATCAAGCACTTATGCGATGGGAATGCCACTTTGCATGTAAGTCAATTCCACCTAGTTGAAGGTGTGTGCAAAGTATCGTGCCAATCGGATATGCTTTGCATGGTCGATCGAGCATTAAATACCATTTTTGCCTTAGTGCCATGCACATCCGTAAAAAAACACACTTCTACGTGTGTTATCTGATCAAGCACTTATGTGATGGGCGTGCCACTTTTCATGTAAGTCAATTCCACCTAGTTGAAGGTGTGTGCAAAGTATTGTGCCCATCGGATATGCTTTGCATGGTCGATCGACCATTAAATACTATTTTTGCTCTAGTTTCATGCACATCCGTAAACAAACACGCTGATAGGTATGTTATCCAATCAAGCACTTATGGGATGGGCGTGCCACTTTGCATGTAAGTCAATTCCACCTAGTTAAAGGTATGTGCAAAGTATTGTACCCATCGGATATGCTTTGCATGGTTGATCGAGCATTAAATACCATTTTTGCCTTAGTGCCATGCACATCCGTAAAAAAACACGCTGCTAGGTGTGTTATCTGATCAAGCACTTATGCGATGGGCGTGCCACTTTGCATGTAAGTTAATTCCACCTATTTGAAGGTGTGTGCAAAGTATTGTGCCCATCGGATATGCTTTGCATTGTCGATCAAGCATAACACACTGTTTTTGCCTTAGTGTCATGCACAACCATATAAAAACACGGCCATAGGTGTGTTATTCAAATAAATACTTATCAGATGGGGCCTCCACTTTGCACGCAAGTCCTTTTTAACTACGTTGAGGTGCGTGCAAAGTATTGTCACCATCGGATATGATTTACCTGGTCGATCACGCATTATACACCGTTTTTTCCCTAGTGGTATGCACATTCGCAAAAAAACACGCCCTTAGGTATGTTATCTGACCAAGTACTTATCGGATGGGTGTGCCTCTTTGACAACATTTTAATACAACCTAAGTTGAGGTATAGGTAAAGTATTATGCCCATCGGATATGCTTTGCATGGTCGATCGAGCATTAAATACAATTTTTGCCTTAGTGCCATGCACATCCGTAAAAAAACATGCTGCTAGGTGTGTTATCCGATCAAGCACTTATGCGATGGGAATGCCACTTTGCATGTAAGTCAATTCCACTTAGTTGAAGGTGTGTGCAAAGTATCGTGCCCATCAGATATGCTTTGCATGGTCGATCGAGCATTAAATTCCATTTTTGCCTTAGTGCCATGCACATCCGTAAAAAAACACGCTGCTAGGTGTGTTATCTGATCAAGCACTTATGCGATGGGCGTGCCACTTTGCATGTAAGTCAATTCCACCTAGTTAAAGGTATGTGCAAAGTATTGTGCCCATCGGATATGCTTTGCATGGTTGATCGAGCATTAAATACCATTTTTGCCTTAGTGCCATGCACATCCGTAAAAAAACACACTGCTAGGTGTGTTATCTGATCAAGCACTTATGCGATGGGCGTGCCACTTTGCATGTAAGTTAATTCCACCTAGTTGAAGGTGTGTGCAAAGTATTGTGCCCATCGGATATGCTTTGCATTGTCGATCAAGCATAACACACTGTTTTTGCCTTAGTGTCATGCACAACCATATAAAAACACGGCCATAGGTGTGTTATTCAAATAAATACTTATCAGATGGGGCCTCCACTTTGCACGCAAGTCCATTTTAACTACTTTGAGGTGCGTGCAAAGTATTGTCACCATCGGATATGATTTACATGGTCGATCACGCATTATACACCGTTTTTTCCCTAGTGGTATGCACATTCGCAAAAAAACACGCCCTTAGGTATGTTATCTGACCAAGTACTTATCGGATGGGTATGCCTCTTTGAGAACATTTTAATACAACCTAAGTTGAGGTATAGGTAAAGTATTATGCCCATCGGATATGCTTTGCATGGTCGATCGAGCATTAAATACAATTTTTGCCTTAGTGCCGTGCACATCCGTAAAAAAACACGCTGCTAGGTGTGTTATCCGATCAAGCACTTATGCGATGGGAATGCCACTTTGCATGTAAGTCAATTCCACTTAGTTGAAGGTGTGTGCAAAGTATCATGCCCATCGGATATGCTTTGCATGGTCGATCGAGCATTAAATTCCATTTTTGCCTTAGTGCCATGCACATCCGTAAAAAAACACGCTGCTAGGTGTGTTATCCGATCAAGCACTTATGCGATGGGAATGCCACTTTGCATGTAAGTCAATTCCACTTAGTTGAAGGTGTGTGAAAAGTATCGTGCCCATCGGATATGCTTTGCATGGTCGATCGAGCATTAAATTCCATTTTTGCCTTAGTGCCATGCACATCCGTAAAAAAACACGCTGCTAGGTGTGTTATCTGATCAAGCACTTATGCGATGGGCGTGCCACTTTGCATGTAAGTCAATTCCACCTAGTTAAAGATATGTGCAAAGTATTGTGCCCATCGGATATGCTTTGCATGGTTGATCGAGCATTAAATACCATTTTTGCCTTAGTGCCATGCACATCCGTAAAAAAACACGCTGCTAGGTGTGTTATCTAATCAAGCACTTATGCGATGGGCGTGCCACTTTGCATGTAAGTTAATTCCACCTAGTTGAAGGTGTGTGCAAAGTATTCTGCCCATCGGATATGCTTTGCATTGTCGATCAAGCATAACACACTGTTTTTGCCTTAGTGTCATGCACAACCATATAAAAACACGGCCATAGGTGTGTTATTCAAATAAATACTTATCAGATGGGGCCTCCACTTTGCACGCAAGTCCGTTTTAACTACGTTGAGGTGCGTGCAAAGTATTGTCACCATCGGATATGATTTACATGGTCGATCACGCATTATACATCATTTTTTCCCTAATGATATGCACATTCGCAAAAAAACACGCCATTAGGTGTTATCTGACCAAGTACTTATCGGATGGGTGTGCCTCATTGAGAACATTTCAATACCACCTAGGTTGAGGCGTACGAAAAGTTTTGTGCCCATCGGATATCCTTTGCATGGTCGATCGAGCATTAAATACTATTTTTACTCTAGTGTCATGCACATCCGTCAAAAAACACGTTTCTAGGTATGTTATAGGATCAAGCACTTATGGGATGGGCATGCCACTTTGCATGTAAGTCGATTCTACCTAGTTGAAGGTGTGTGCAAAGTATTGTGCCCATCGGATATGCTTTGCATTGTCGATCAAGCATAAAACACCGTTTTTATCTTAGTGTCATGCACATTCGTAAAAAAACGCAGTTGTTATTCAAACTAGTACTTATCAGATGGGGGCTCTAGTTTGCACGCAAGTCCGTTTCAACTAGGTTGAGGTGTGTGAAAAGTATTGTCACCTTCGGATATGATTTGCATGGTTGATCAAGCATAACACACCGTTTTTGCCTTAGTGTCATGCACAACCATATAAAAACACGGCCATAGGTGTGTTATTCAAATAAGTACTTATCAGATGGGGGCTCCACTTTGCACGCAAGTCCGTTTTAACTAAATTGAGGTGCGTGCAGAGTATTGTCACCATCGGATATGATTTGCATGGTCGATCACGCATTATACACCATTTTTTCCCTAGTGGTATGCACATCCGCAAAAAAACACGCCCTTGGGTATGTTATCTGACCAAGTACTTATCGGATGGATGTGCCTCTTTGACAACATTTTAATAACAACTAGGTTGAGGTGTAGGTAAAGTATTATGCCCATCGGATATGCTTTGCATGGTCGATCGAGCATTAAATACAATTTTTGCCTTAGTGCCATGCACATCCGTAAAAAAACACGCTGCTAGGTGTGTTATCCGATCAAGCACTTATGCGATGGGAATGCCACTTTGCATGTAAGTCAATTCCACCTAGTTGAAGGTGTGTGCAAAGTATCGTGCCCATCGGATATGCTTTGCATGGTCGATCGAGCATTAAATTCCATTTTTGCCTTAGTGCCATGCACATTCGTAAAAAAACACGCTGCTAGGTGTGTTATCTGATCAAGCACTTATGCGATGGGTGTGCCACTTTGCATGTAAGTCAATTACACCTAGTTGAAGGTGTGTGCAAAGTATCGTGCCCATCGGATATGCTTTGCATTGTCGATCAAGCATAACACACCGTTTTTGCCTTAGTGTCATGCACAACCATATAAAAACACGGCCATAGGTGTGTTATTCAAATAAATATTTATCATATGGGGGCTCCACTTTGCACGCAAGTCCGTTTTAACTACGTTGAGGTGCGTGCAAAGTATTGTCACCATCGGATATGATTTGCATGGTCGATCACGCATTATACATCATTTTTTTCCTATTGACATGCACATTCGCAAAAAAACACGCCATTAGGTGTGTTATCTGACCAAGTACTTATCGGATGGGTGTGCCTCATTGAGAACATTTCAATACCACCTAGGTTGAGGCGTACAAAAAGTTTTGTGCCCATCGGATATCCTTTGCATGGTCGATCGAGCATTAAATACTATTTTTACTCTAGTGTCATGCACATCCGTCAAAAAACACGTTTCTAGGTATGTTATAGGATCAAGCACTTATGGGATGGGCATGCCACTTTGCATGTAAGTCGATTCTACCTAGTTGAAGGTGTGTGCAAAGTATTGTGCCCATCGGATATGCTTTGCATTGTCGATCAAGCATAAAACACCATTGTTGCCTTAGTGTCATGCACAATCGTCAAAAAACACGATCGTAGGTGTATTTTTCAAACAAGTACTTATCGGATGGGGATGCCACTTTGCACACAAGTCAATACTGCCTAGGTTGAGGAACGTGTAAAGTCTTGTGTCCATTGGATATGCTTTGCATAGTCTGTCTCACATGATACACCATTTTGTTGCTAGTGTTATGCACAATCGTCATAAAATACATAGGAGGTGTGTTATCCGAACAAGTACTTATGAGATGGGTGCACCACTTTGTATGCAAGTCAATAAGACCTAGGTTGAGGAGTGTACAAAGTTTTGTGCCCATTGGAGAAATGTAGATGCGATAATATTAGAAAATTCTCGGTATATGTATATGTGTGTGTGTGTGTGGCAAACAATTTTGGCACAAAGTAAACACCTAGTGCACAAATTATGCACTTCATACCTTGAGTAAATAAGCTTGTTGATGAGGATAAATATGCCCTTGAATAAAAGCACAGTTGTTGTATGACCACAATAGGATCGCTTTGACACCTGTGATTTTGCCCATATGTAAGTTTACAAATAGTATAAAAAATCATGTAATAATATATTAATAGTTTGCAAATGTGTATAGCAAGTGAGTAATGGGAAGTGGAAGTGGGAATGAGGAGGGAGGAGTGGAATAGGATAGGGAAGTAATAAGGGTGTATGATAATAAGTATAAAAAATAGTATAATAATATATTAATAGTTTTTAAATGGCAAGTGAGTAATGGGAAGTGGAAGTGAGAGTGGGGAGGGAAGAATGGAATGGGAGAGGGGAAGGTAATAGGGGAGTAGGCTAATAAGGGAGTGAAATGAGTGAGGAAGTTAATAGGGGATGAAAAAGAGGAGGATGAGATGGGGAAATATGGGATTTTGGAAAATGGGAGGAGTATGGGACGTGGTGGAAATGTGGGATGGGAGTGGTGGCAATGGGGAGGAAGAAGAAATGGATGGATGGGAGGAGGGCTAATGGATGAGGGATGGGGGTTCAATAGGAGAGGGGGAGTAATGAGAGCCAATGGGAGAGGAGATAAATGAAAAGCCAATAGGAGAGAGGGGAGGAATGGAAAGCCAATAGGAGAGGAGGAGGAAAACCTAATTTTTCTTATATATAGTCTTCCTTCATTCATTCATTCTCCCCTCATTTCATTCAAGCAAGAAAGCAAGGACGATCAAGAGAGCAAGGAAGGAAGAGCAAGAAAGCAAGAAAGAGCAAACTTACAAACTGTTTCCAGGTACTTGCAAACTTTTTTTTCTAGTTTCTTTTTTAAAATTTGAAGAGAGAGAAACTAGAGAGAGAAAGGTTCAGGGGAGGGGAGGGAGGGGAGGGAGGAGGAAGGGAGGGGAGGAAGAGGGTGGGAGGGGAGGGAGGAGGAAGGGAGGGGAAGAAGGGGCGAAGAGGGAGGTGGGTGGGAGGGAAGGGGGTGGGAGGGGAGGCTGGCGCGGCGGGTGGGAGGGAAGCGGGTGGGTGGGGAGGGGGGCTGAGAGGAGGAGGGGGGAGCGGCTGAGAGGGGGAGGGGGGGGCGCAGCTGAGAGGAGGGGGGAGCGGCTGAGAGGGGGAGGGAGGGGGGGCGCGGCTGAGAGGGGGAGGGGGGGGGGCGCGGCTGAGGGGGGGAGGGGGGGGAGGGTGAAGAGGGGGGGCTGGCGGCCGCGGCCGCCAGGCCGGGAGGGTGGGGGAGCGGCTGAGGGGGGGGAGGAGGGAGGGGGGGCGTGGCTGAGAGGGGGAGGGGGGGGGCGCGGCTGAGGGGGGGAGGGGGGGGGAGGGTGAAGAGGGGGGGCTGGCGGCCGCGGCCGCCAGCTCGGGAGGGGGGGGAGCGGCTGAGGGGGGGAAGGGGGGGGATGGGTGGATTGCGAAGGGGGGGGGGGAGGGTGAAGAGGGGGGGGATGGGTGAGAGGAGGGGGGGGGGCTGGCGGCCGCGGTCGCCAGCCAGGGAGGGTGAATGGGGGGGGGGGGGGAGGGTGGATTGCGAAGGGGGGGGGGAGAGTGAAGAGAGGGGGGCTGGGTGAGAGGAGGGGGGGGGGCTGGCGGCCGCGGCCGCCAGCCCAGGGAGAGAGGAGAGGGGGTTGCGAAGGGGCTGGGTGAGAGGAGAGGGGGGGGGCTGGGTGAGAGGAGGGGGGGGGCTGGCGGCCGCGGCCGCCAGCCAGGGAGGGTGAAGGGGGGGGATGGGTGGGTCGCGAAGGGGGGGGGGAGGGTGAAGACCCCCCTGGGTGAGAGGAGGGGGGGGGGGCTGGCAGCCGCGGCCGCCAACCAGGGAGGGTGAAGGGGGGGGATGGGTGGGTTGCGAAGGGGGGGCGGGAGGGTGAAGAGGGGGGGCTGGGTGAGAGGAGGGGGGGGGGCTGGCGGCCGCGGCCGCCAACCCAGGGAGAGAGGAGAGGGGGCTGGGTGGGTTGTGAAGGGGCTGGGTGAGAGGAGAGGGGGGGGGCTGGGTGAGAGGGGGGGGGGGGCTGGCGGCCGTGGCCGCCAGCCAGGGAGCGTGAAGGGGGGGGATGGGTGGGTTGCGAAGGGGGGGGGGAGGGTGAAGAGGGGGGGGCTGGGTGAGAGGAGGGGGGAGAGAGGGGGGGGGCTGGCGGCCGCGGCCGCCAGCCAGGGAGGGTGAAGGGGGGGGGGATGGGTGGGTTGCGAAGGGGGGGCGGGAGGGTGAAGAGGGGGGGGCTGGGTGAGAGGAGGGGGGGGGGGGCTGGCGGCCGCGGCCACTAGCCCAGGGAGAGAGGAGAGGGGGTTGCGAAGGGGCTGGGTGAGAGGAGAGGGGGGGGGCTGGGTGAGAGGGGGGGGGGTATGGTGGCCGCGGCTGCCAGCCAGGGAGGGTGAAGGGGGGGGATGGGTTGCGAAGGGGGGGGGAGGGTGAAGAGGGGGGGGCTGGGTGGTGAGAGGAGGGGGGGGGGCTGGTGGCCGCGACTGCCAGCCCAGGGAGGGTGAAGGGGGGGGGGATGGGTGAGAGGAGGGGGGGGGGGCTGGCGGCCGCGGCTGCCAGCCCAGGGAGAGAGGGAGGGTGAAGGGGGGGGGGGATGGGTGGATTGCGAAGGGGGGGGAGGGTGAAGAGGGGGGGGCTAGGTGAGAGGAGGGGGGGGGCTGGCGGCCGCGGCCGCCAGCCCCAGGGAGGGGTTGCGGAGGGGGGGCTGGGTGAGAGGAGGGGGGTGTCGCCAAGGAGGGAGGGAGGGGGGGCCAAAGGGAGAGTGGGGAAGAGGGTGGAAGGGTTGGGGGGGTCGCCAAGGGGGGTGGGAAAAAGGGAGGAAGGTTAAAAGGGGGTAGGGGAAAAAGGGGTAGGGGAGGAAGAGGTTAGGCGACGGGAGAGGGGAAGGGTAGCGGGAGGGGAGGGGGGAGGGGGAGGGGGATTTTGGGGAAGGAGGGGGGGCGAGGGGAAGGGAGGAGTTTTGGCGGCGGAGGGAGGGGAGGGAAGGAGGTTGGAGGAGAGGATTGGGTCGAGGGATGGATGGAGGGAAGGAGAGGAGAGAGAGGAGAGAGAGAGAGGGAGAGGAGAGGAGGGAGCAGAAGGAGAGAGATGGGAGAGGAGGATTTGACTTACTATCACGAGCAAGAACGAAAAATAAGATTTGACTTACGAGAAGAATGAAAAGGACTTAAGAGAATGAAAAGGACTTACATGAAAAGGACTTACGAGAATCGAGAAGAATGTTGAAGAAAGTATCAAGAAGAATGTTGAACATAAATTTGAATTCAAAAGGAACGTATGAGAAGAAAGTATAAGAAGAATGTTGAACACAAATTTGAATTCAAATTTATAATGAATTCAAATTTCCCTCTCTTTTTTGAAAATTCAAATTTATGCGTAGGAGTGGACTAGTTTTAACTCTCTCCTCATTTCATTGAAGCAACCAAGAGCGGAAGAGAAAGGATAAGCTGAGCCTTACTTTTTTCACTTTTTCCAGGTACTTGCATTCTTTTTTATTCGTCTTGTAATTCTATTTCTTTACTTACAATTCTTTTCAATTAGTTTCTTGTTAAGGTTTTTGAGTTCTATTTCTTAAAATTCGTATTGTAATTCTTTTTCTTTACTTATAATTCTTTTTCAATTAGTTTATTCTTACAGTTTTTGAGGAGGGTGGTCTTTTAGAAGGCATTACAATTCTTTTTAAATTAGTTTCTTATTTGAGTTTTTGAGTTCTATTTTAATTAGTTTTTTATCTATATTTGAGTTTGTAAATTTGAGAAATGGGAGAATAGGGAGGGAGGGAAAGAGAGAAATTAAGAGAGAGAAGAGGGGCTCCTTAAAAGAGGGAGAGAGAGAGAGAGATTCACACAGAGAAGAGGGGCTCCTTAAATGAGAGAGAAGAGTAGGGAGGGAAAGAAAGAGAGAGGAGAGAGGCGGAGAGAGATTAAGAGAGAGAAGCTGGTAAAGAGAGAGGAGAGAGGGGGAGAGAGATTAAGAGAGAGAAGCGGGTCTCTTGGGGGCCGTGGCTACTTGAGGGAGGGAGAGAGTAGGGAGAGAGAGGGAGAGAGAAAGAGAGAGAGGGAGAGAGAGAAAGAGAGAGAGGGAGAGAGAGAGAGATGTTTATGGGAATGAAACGTGGCGAGAGGAGAGAGGAAAAGAGAGAGAGAGAGAGAAGAGAAGAGGGAGACTTAGGGAGAGAGAGGGAGAGAGAGAGAGAGAGAGAGAGGGAGAGAGAGAGAGAGAGAGAGAGAGAGAGAGGAATGAAACTTCTGTGCTAGAGGGAGGGAGAGGGAGAGAGAGAATAAGTGGGATGAGGATAGAGAGAAAAATACTTAAGAGTTGTCAAAGAGAGAGAGAGAGAGAGATTAAGAGAGAGAATGAGGTGTCTTGACTATGGCTACAAGGAGATTTAGGAGGAGAGAGAGAGAGAGAGAGAAAGTAAAGAGAGTTTTATATATTTACATCTTTTATATTATATTTTTAAATGAGAGAGAAGAGTAGGGAGGGAAAGAAAGAGAGAGGAGAGAGAGGGAGAGAGATTAAGAGAGAGAAGCGGGTCTCTTGGGGACCGTGGCTTCTCTTGGGGACCGTGGCTCCTTGAGGGAGGGAGAGAGTAGGGAGAGAGAGGGAGAGAGAGAGAAAGAGAGAGAGGGAGAGAGAAAGAGAGAGAGGGAGAGAGAGGGAGAGAGAGAGAGGAATGAAAAATACTTAAGAGTTATAGAGAGAGAGAGAGAGAGATTAAGAGAGAGAATGAGGTGTCTTGACTATGGCTACAAAGAGATTTAGGAGTAGAGAGAGAGAGAGAGAGAGAGAGAGAAAGTAAAGAGAGTTTTATATATTTACATATTTTATATTATACTTTTAAAAAATTATAAAAGAGTGAATTTATGGTTTGTTTTGAAGGTGAGATAATGTTTTTATATATATTCATCTTTTAAATTGAAAAATGTTAACTTTTCTTTAGATACTTGTTCTTTATTTATATCACATGCAGGTTTAGTCTCTACATCACAACCCCTTCTTTTGCATATTTAAGCCTCTTAAACCCCAGCACATTAAAATGAACACAGAAAAAAAAATTATTTATTGCTTTTCTTCGTTTCGACGGTTGGTTTAGCATAGTTTAGCATAGATTAGATTGCCTTAGAGGAGAGACAATTCTCCAAGTTGCCAATCGAAGCCATGTTCAAGGACAGATTGCATATATCAGTGGACAGATTACATGTCATGGGACATATTGGAGCTTGATGATTATTGGTTATTTTTATTGCATTTGTATAAATATTTAAGCTCATTTATTGTCATAAAAATCCTTGTAAAGCCTTTTATGCTATTTTTTACATTTATTGTCATATGAAGCGCCTTGTAATAAACCCGACCATCCCGACCATTCACTAATTAACGAGTATCAGTGGGATGCATAAGTGGATATCATGTGGGCTGCATAAGTGGATATCAGTGGAACAGTTTTTAGTGGATAGATTGCACCAGTTGGGTATCAATGCTCAGATATCAAGCTCAGATATCAATGGATGGACAGATTACATGAATCTTCACGAAGATTGAAGCTTTATCACTAGACGACATTTTATATTACTTGTAAAGCTTTATTGGCTAATTCTTTTACATTTGTACAAATATTTAAGCCTTGTAAAGCCTTTTAGGCTATTTCCCACATTTATTGCCATATGAAGCCTTGTAAAGCCTTTTGGGCTATTTTCCACATTTATTGTATCAAGGGTTGTATATTGTACTTTACTTGTATGTATCTAAATTCTTCATTATCTTTTCTTGTAGGATTATGGAGCAATCAGCTAATGTGATGGCTATGCTAGATGACTCTGAGATCAGAGAATGGGTTTCTAATGTCACTTTGAATTTCAAAGGAAAGGAATATAGCCCCAATGGCTTTGGTAGGTGGACTCGATATCACATGGGTAGAAGAGCTTGGTTTCTTCATCAAAAGGAAAAGAGACTCTTTCTACTTATGTCAAAAAGGGAGTTCAATGGTGTTGAAGATCCATGGGATGCTACTTTCTTCAAAAAAGATATGACTTCAAGCCTTGTAGTAGGCATAATAATTCAGCGAAAAGACACCTTTGTGGATATTTTAACAAAGAGTTCAGATCCTGAAGTTGGCGGTATGCATTTTATTGTGTCAAGGAGAGACGCAAAGACCTTTGTGATGCCTCCTCCTCAACCATCAAAGTTTCCAGAGCTGCAAAGGGCATTGGAGACTCTTTCATATACTTGGGAGCAATTTCCTAGTGTGGTGGCAAAAAGGATGCATGCAAAGATAATGTTTGAATACTTTCAGGATGCAGAATATGCTCTCCATATGCAAGAATCATCACATGAAGGAGATCAAAAAGCTCAGACTTCAATGCAGGGACAAGAAGAACAGGCACACTGTCACAAACCTATAGAACATGAGCGCAAACTTCTAGAGCCAGAAATGGTGAATGTAACTAAGGATGATGAAAAACAAGCCTTGAGTGCACGGGAATTAGCAAAAATTGAAGAAGATCAAGGTCGATCCACTGCAGTTATGCTAGAAGCTCTTGCTAGCAAACCACGACATGAAATGCAAAAGGCTAGTACTGCAAGAGCCACGGTTCCAAGCAGTAAGAAAAGACATCGTCCCACTGTAGAGAAAGATAATGTGGATGAAAAACGGTCAAAAAAAGAGAAAGATGAAGAAGACTCAGAATCCGAGGCTGAAGATGATCAAGATGAACTCACATCAATTAAAAATCTTAATCTGCGTCTTAATGAAGCAGTTACAGATGATGATGTGGGATATATCTGGGGTCAAAGGATGTGGTTTGTGAATGCCAAAGATGTGGAAGCTGCAGCTCTGTTTACTAATAGCCAAAGCCTTGATATATCCTATGCAATGCAAATATACGAGGCTTTGAGAGATGGTAAGAAACCTGTGGCAAGTAATGTGGTCTTGCGCCCAATAATGTTTTGTCCAACCAAAAATAGTTTTCTGGATCAAATAACATTTACAGGGCCTACACATTTCGAGGAGATCTTCAGTCAATTCTTTAAAAACACTCTAAAAAATATTCCACATGAACAAGGCGAAGAGGCACAAGGAGAGAATATGCTAAAGGAAGTCAAGAAGGAATTTCTCCTTCATTGCAGATTCCAGTCCATTGATGGTCAACATTGGGCTTATGCTTGTAATCAGATCGCAAGGGAAGCAAAGGAGGGGTGAGCGGCTGAGAGGGGGAGGGGGGGGCCCGCGGCTGAGGGGGGGAGGGGGGGGAGGGTGAAGAGGGGGGGCTGGCGGCCGCGGCCGCCAGCCCAGGGAGGGGGAGGGGTTGCGAAGGGGGGGGGGGGAGGGTGAAGAGGGGGGGGGCTGGGTGAGAGGAGGGGGGGGGCTGGCAGCCGCGGCTGCCAGCCAGGGAGGGTGAAGGGGGGGGGATGGGTGGGTTGCGAAGGGGGGGGGGAGGGTGAAGAGGGGGGGCTGGGTGAGAGGAGGGGGGGGGGCTGGCGGCCGCGGTCGCCAGCCCAGGGAGAGAGGAGAGGGGGTTGCGAAGGGGCTGGGTGAGAGGAGAGGGGGGGGGCTGGGTGAGAGGAGGGGGGGGGCTGGCGGCTGCGGCCGCCAGCCAGGGAGGGTGAAGGGGGGGGGATGGGTGGGTTGCGAAGGGTGGGGGGGAGGGTGAAGAGGGGGGGGCTGGGTGAGAGGAGGGGGGGGGGCTGGCAGCCGCGGCCGCCAGCCAGGGAGGGTGAAGGGGGGGGATGGGTGGGTTGCGAAGGGGGGGCAGGAGGGTGAAGAGGGGGGGGGTTGGGTGAGAGGAGGGGGGGGGCTGGCGGCCGCCGCCAGCCCAGGGAGAGAGGAGAGGGGGCTGGGTGGGTTGCGAAGGGGCTGGGTGAGAGGAGGGGGGGGGCTGGCGGCCGCGGCCGCCAGCCAGGGAGGGTGAAGGGGGGGGGATGGGTGGGTTGCGAAGGGGGGGGGGGAGGGTGAAGAGGGGGGGCTGGGTGAGAGGAGGGGGGGGGGGCTGGCGGCGGCCGCCAGCCCAGGGAGAGAGGAGAGGGGGGGGGCTGGGTGAGAGGAGGGGGGGGGGCTGGCGGCCGCGGCCGCCAGCCAGGGAAGGTGAAGGGGGGGGGATGGGTGGGTTGCGAAGGGGGGGCGGGAGGGTGAAGAGGGGGGGCTGGGTGAGAGGAGGGGGGGGGGCTGGCGGCCGCGGCCGCCAGCCCAGGGAGAGAGGAGAGGGGGCTGGGTGGGTTGCGAAGGGGCTGGGTGAGAGGAGAGGGGGGGGCTGGGTGAGAGGAGGGGGGGGGTGGCGGCCGCGGCCGCCAGCCAGGGAGGGTGAAGGGGGGGGGATGGGTGGGTTGCGAAGGGGGGGGGGAGGGTGAAGAGGGGGGGCTGGGTGAGAGGAGGGGGGGGGCTGGCAGCCGCGACCGCCAGCCCAGGGAGGGTGAAGAGGGGGGGGGGATGGGTGAGAGGAGGGGGGGGGGCTGGCGGTCGCGGCCGCCAGCCCAGGGAGAGAGGAGAGGGTGGGTTGCGAAGGGGCTGGGTGAGAGGAGAGGGGGGGGGTTGGGTGAGAGGAGGGGGGGGGCTGGCGGCCGCGGCCGCCAGCCAGGGAGGGTGAAGGGGGGGGGGATGGGTGGGTTGCGAAGGGGGGGGGGAGGGTGAAGAGAGGGGGGCTAGGTGAGAGGAGGGGGGGGGCTGGCGGCCGCGGCCGCCAGCCCCAGGGAGGGGTTGCGGAGGGGGGGCTAGGTGAGAGGAGGGGGGTGTCACCAAGGAGGGAGGGAGGGTTGAGAGGGGGCCAAAGGGAGAGTGGGGAAGAGGGTGGAAGGGTTGGGGGGGTCGCCAAGGGGGGTGGGGAAAAGGGGGGAAGGTTAAAAGGGGGTAGGGGGAAAAAGGGGTAGGGGAGGAAGAGGTTAGGCGACGGGAGAGGGGGAAGGGTAGCGGGAGGGGAGGGGGGAGGGGGGAGGGGGGAGGGGGATTTTGGAGAAGGAGGGGGGGCGAGGGGAAGGGAGGGGTCGAGGGAGGAGTTTTGGCAGCGGAGGGAGGGGAGGGAAGGAGGTTGGAGGAGAGGATTGGGTCGAGGGATGGATGGAGGGAAGGAGAGGAGAGGAAGGAGAGAGAGGAGAGAGAGAGAGGGAGAGGAGAGGAGGGAGCAGAAGGAGAGAGATGGGAGAGGAGGATTTGACTTACTATCACGAGCAAGAACGAAAAATAAGATTTGACTTACGAGAAGAATGAAAAGGACTTACGAGAAGAATGAAAAGGACTTACGAGAATGAAAAGGACTTACATGAAAAGGACTTACGAGAATGAAAAGGACTTACGAGAATCGAGAAGAATGTTGAAGAAAGTATCAAGAAGAATGTTGAACATAAATTTGAATTCAAAAGGAACGTATGAGAAGAAAGTATAAGAAGAATGTTGAACACAAATTTGAATTCAAATTTATAATGAATTCAAATTTCCCTCTCTTTTTTGAAAATTCAAATTTATGCGTAGGAGTGGACTAGTTTTAACTCTCTCCTCATTTCATTGAAGCAACCAAGAGCGGAAGAGAAAGGATAAGCCGAGCCTTACTTTTTTCACTTTTTCCAGGTACTTGCATTCTTTTTTATTCGTCTTGTAATTCTATTTCTTTACTTACAATTCTTTTCAATTAGTTTCTTGTTAAGGTTTTTGAGTTCTATTTCTTAAAATTCGTATTGTAATTCTTTTTCTTTACTAATAATTCTTTTTCAATTAGTTTATTCTTAAAGTTTTTGAGGAGGGTGGTCTTTTAGAAGGCATTACAATTCTTTTTAAATTAGTTTCTTATTTGAGTTTTTGAGTTCTATTTTAATTAGTTTTTTGTTTATATTTGAGTTTGTAAATTTGAGAAATGGGAGAATAGGGAGGGAGGGAAAGAGAGAAATTAAGAGAGAGAAGAGGGGCTCCTTAAATGAGAGAGGAGAGGGAGAGAGGGAGAGAGAGAGAGAGATTCACACAGAGAAGAGGGGCTCCTTAAATGAGAGAGAAGAGTAGGGAGGGAAAGAAAGAGAGAGGAGAGAGGCGGAGAGAGATTAAGAGAGAGAAGCGGGTAAAGAGAGAGGAGAGAGGGGGAGAGAGATTAAGAGAGAGAAGCGGGTCTCTTGGGGGCCGTGGCTACTTGAGGGAGGGAGAGAGTAGGGAGAGAGAGGGAGAGAGAAAGAGAGAGAGGGAGAGAGAGAAAGAGAGAGAGGGAGAGAGAGAGAGAGATGTTTATGGGAATGAAACGTGGCGAGAGGAGAGAGGAAAAGAGAGAGAGAGAGAGAGAAGAGAAGAGGGAGACTTAGGGAGAGAGAGGGAGAGAGAGAGAGAGAGAGAGAGAGAGAGAGAGAGAGAGAGAGAGAGAGGAGAGAGAGAGAGAGAGAGAGAGAGAGAGGAATGAAACTTCTGTGCTAGAGGGAGGGAGAGGGAGAGAGAGAATAAGTGGGATGAGGATAGAGAGAAAAATACTTAAGAGTTGTCAAAGAGAGAGAGAGAGAGAGAGATTAAGAGAGAGAATGAGGTGTCTTGACTATGGCTACAAGGAGATTTAGGAGGAGAGAGAGAGAGAGAGAGAAAGTAAAGAGAGTTTTATATATTTACATCTTTTATATTATATTTTTAAATGAGAGAGAAGAGTAGGGAGGGAAAGAAAGAGAGAGGAGAGAGATGGAGAGAGATTAAGAGAGAGAAGCGGGTCTCTTGGGGACCGTGGCTTCTCTTGGGGACCGTGGCTGCTTGTTGAGGGAGGGAGAGAGTAGGGAGAGAGAGGGAGAGAGAGAGAAAGAGAGAGAGGGAGAGAGAAAGAGAGAGAGGGAGAGAGAGGGAGAGAGAGAGAGGAATGAAAAATACTTAAGAGTTATAGAGAGAGAGAGAGAGAGATTAAGAGAGAGAATGAGGTGTCTTGACTATGGCTACAAAGAGATTTAGGAGTAGAGAGAGAGAGAGAGAGAGAGAGAGAGAGAGAGAAAGTAAAGAGAGTTTTATATATTTACACCTTTTATATTATACTTTTAAAAAATTATAAAAGAGTGAATTTATGGTTTGTTTTGAAGGTGAGATAATGTTTTTATATATATTCATCTTTTAAATTGAAAAATGTTAACTTTTCTTTAGATACTTGTTCTTTATTTATATCACATGCAGGTTTAGCCTCTACATCACAACCCCTTCTTTTGCATATTTAAGCCTCTTAAACCCCAGCACATTAAAATGAACACAGAAAAAGAAATTATTTATTGCTTTTCTTCGCTTCGACGGTTGGTTTAGCATAGTTTAGCATAGATTAGATTGCCTTAGAGGAGAGACAATTCTCCAAGTTGCCAATCGAAGCCATGCTCAAATTTTTCTAACTAGTTCCTAATTGTTGTCAGTCCCTTCGCTCACATGCGGTTTAACACTCATAACATGCTATTAAATAAGACCTTTTACCATTTACCAAGAAGTTTATCAGTGGGCAGATTGCATGAGCAGATATCAGTGGACAGATTGCATATATCAGTGGACAGATTACATGTCATGGGACATATTGGAGCTTGATGATTATTGGTTATTTTTATTGCATTTGTATAAATATTTAAGCTCATTTATTGTCATAAAAATCCTTGTAAAGCCTTTTATGCTATTTTTTACATTTATTGTCATATGAAGCGCCTTGTAATAAACCCGACCATCCCGACCATTCACTAATTAACGAGTATCAGTGGGATGCATAAGTGGATATCATGTGGGCTGCATAAGTGGATATCAGTGGAACAGTTTTTAGTGGATAGATTGCACCAGTTGGGTATCAATGCTCAGATATCAATGGATGGACAGATTACATGAATCTTCACGAAGATTGAAGCTTTATCACTAGACGACATTTTATATTACTTATAAAGCTTTATTGGCTAATTCTTTTACATTTGTACAAATATTTAAGCCTTGTAAAGCCTTTTAGGCTATTTCCCACATTTATTGCCATATGAAGCCTTGTAAAGCCTTTTGGGCTATTTTCCACATTTATTGTATCAAGGGTTGTATATTGTACTTTACTTGTATGTATCTAAATTCTTCATTATCTTTTCTTGTAGGATTATGGAGCAATCAGCTAATGTGATGGCTATGCTAGATGACTCTGAAATCAGAGAATGGGTTTCTAATGTCACTTTGAATTTCAAAGGAAAGGAATATAGCCCCAATGGCTTTGGTAGGTGGACTCGATATCACATGGGTAGAAGAGCTTGGTTTCTTCATCAAAAGGAAAAGAGACTCTTTCTACTTATGTCAAAAAGGGAGTTCAATGGTGTTGAAGATCCATGGGATGCTACTTTCTTCAAAAAAGATATGACTTCAAGCCTTGTAGTAGGCATAATAATTCAGCGAAAAGACACCTTTGTGGATATTTTAACAAAGAGTTCAGATCCTGAAGTTGGCGGTATGCATTTTATTGTGTCAAGGAGAGACGCAAAGACCTTTGTGATGCCTCCTCCTCAACCATCAAAGTTTCCAGAGCTGCAAAGGGCATTGGAGACTCTTTCATATACTTGGGAGCAATTTCCTAGTGTGGTGGCAAAAAGGATGCATGCAAAGATAATGTTTGAATACTTTCAGGATGCAGAATATGCTCTCCATATGCAAGAATCATCACATGAAGGAGATCAAAAAGCTCAGACTTCAATGCAGGGACAAGAAGAACAGGCACACTGTCACAAACCTGTAGAACATGAGCGCAAACTTCTAGAGCCAGAAATGGTGAATGTAACTAAGGATGATGAAAAACAAGCCTTGAGTGCACGGGAATTAGCAAAAATTGAAGAAGATCAAGGTCGATCCACTGCAGTTATGCTAGAAGCTCTTGCTAGCAAACCACGACATGAAATGCAAAAGGCTAGTACTGCAAGAGCCACAGTTCCAAGCAGTAAGAAAAGACATCGTCCCACTGTAGAGAAAGATAATGTGGATGAAAAACGGTCAAAAAAAGAGAAAGATGAAGAAGACTCAGAATCCGAGGTTGAAGATGATCAAGATGAACTCACATCAATTAAAAATCTTAATCTGCATCTTAATGAAGCAGTTACAGATGATGATGTGGGATATATCTGGGGTCAAAGGATGTGGTTTGTGAATGCCAAAGATGTGGAAGCTGCAGCTCTGTTTACTAATAGCCGAAGCCTTGATATATCCTATGCAATGCAAATATACGAGGCTTTGAGAGATGGTAAGAAACCTGTGGCAAGTAATGTGGTGTTGCGCCCAATAATGTTTTGTCCAACCAAAAATAGTTTTCTGGATCAAATAACATTTACAGGGCCTACACATTTCGAGGAGATCTTCAGTCAATTCTTTAAAAACACTCTAAAAAATATTCCACATGAACAAGGCGAAGAGGCACAAGGAGAGAATATGCTAAAGGAAGTCAAGAAGGAATTTCTCCTTCATTGCAGATTCCAGCCCATTGATGGTCAACATTGGGCTTATGCTTATCCTGCAACGATCTATATATTCAAGCATGAGATTAAGTATTTGATTGAGTCCGAAAGACTTAATCATTATGTCCATGGAAAGCGTAAGATATCCTCAACATTAGAGGTCTTACAGAAGGCAAGGGTGATATGGACAACATTTGGTTCCCCAAATCATCCTGATTTGAAGCGAAAGGTCACAAAAGCAGACGCCGACACACTCACAAACTTTTATACTTCTTTGAGTGCAGTTGTGCCTAGGGGAACCTAAGAGCGGGAAGAAAGTATGACAAGCCTCAAGGTGGTGAGGGACAGATATGCCGACTATACTTCTATCATATTTCGTCCTGTTGAAGTGTTCAATGAGATGCTTGAAACGTGCATTGCTTGTGAGCGTGGACAGCTGACCTATGAAGCTCCTTTGTTTATCTCCAGCAAGTCAAAGGTAATGGATAAGAAGGAGTTGACGGCAAGGATGTGGAGGCCTGTAAAGTATTTACCTGATAAGTATGCATCCATGCAGCACAAAGAATTTTAAAGAAAGAATGGTTTTTTGGAAAAAAAGACAAAGACCACTGCATGGAAGAATGCATCAATGTATAGGTGAGGCATGATGCAGTGCATAGTGCCATCAAGTATTTGCTGTCAGAGAAACAAATTCCACTTACTCATTGTAACATTGACTATAATGTGGTGAAGCATATAGCTTCTTTGTCAACACCCAAGGTAAAGCTATGGGCAAACAGGTGGATTAAAAAGGATGAAGATGGGTCGGAAATAGTAACCTCTTATATGAGAAAAGAGATCCCACAACAGGTGGTTGCATATGTGGAAAGATTAATCAGCGAGATAAGAATGCCGACAGATATGCACCAAAGCTTTCAATTCAATGTAGAGGTTACGACAGAGTCTAGAAAGCTTGTCAACTTCAGGGGAGTCTCAGAAGATGACTTCTTTAAGAATGAGTCAGCATGGGATAAGCCACAACTATTCTTTATCAATGAAGTTTCTAGCGATGATATCCATAACTTCATTGATAGAATAGTATATACCACCATTAGCAAAGTGGCGATTTGTAACATTGTCATATTTGTTGATAAAAAAGACAAAGAAGCCATGCAGGTTACTCTAGAGTGAGCATATTCATCAGATTTGAAGATCTATAGTGGTGTTTATGCAGCAAAGAGAGGCAAGAGAGAATGTGGCATAGCGATTCAAACTCTTGAATCATTCTTTCTGTGTATGCGGAGTCCCAACCCTGATCACTCTTTACAAAAGAACATAAGAGGGAATTCAAATAATTTGAGATTGATGCTAGAAGAGCAAGATATTCCCAGGTCCATACATTATCAAAAAAACAACTATGGAAGTCCTACAAAAAGTGGGAGTCTCTTGCTTACCATGATGGAGAATTTGCTGCCGGCAGGTTGGGAGGTCACCTTGTGCAGGATGGGATATTTATTTGAGGATCTCCTAAGAAAAGGCAACTCCACCAATATTATTGAAAATAAGCATTTCATGGCCTATTTCTAGCTTCAAGCAGATCTAACCACAGGCTATGAAAAAGAGATAGACCACAAGGACACCGATGACATGGATGATTACCTTGAAGATCATAATGTCCCAGTTGTTGATGATGAAAAGATGGACTTACATGACCCATTCACAGAGAGGTTGGTGGATGAAGACAAATATGATGATGCCCTCTTTGATAATTATGGCTCGCAGGGTTATGAAAAAAGGCCACTACGACAATACTTAGCGGTATGAACTCTCTATTTCTCAACTAAATACAATTTTTTAAATAAGATTTAAATTTAAAGATAATGAATCTAATCTCTCATATTTGTTTACAGGCAATAGAGGGAGAAGAAATGGATGAAGTCAATACGGAGGCACTCCCTTCTACTTCAACAATGCAACCACCTCTAAATTTGATTGAAAAATCAAATTTAGCTACATTAGATAAAATGGAGAGCTCATTTCAAGTCAAGATCGTTTTGAAACGAGAACCTCAGTATTTAAGCTTTGGTAGAGAGGAGGTTTTAATCCTCTCCAATCCTTTCAAAGAGGTTAATGACAATGTTATCTTGGCCATTCTCAGGTAATGTTTATTTATTTATTGCTACTTCAATAAGCTAACATTTGTTTATTTATTCACAGTTCAGTTATATATCAGTTTCCTAGTGCAGAATGCAAATCAATTCTATGAGCTAATGTTTGTTTATTTCTTGGTGCAGTGTAGTTATTTCTCAACTTCCTAGTACAGTGCAGCATCGTGTCTACATGCTCGATGCTCTCCTTTCTTCTATTCTTAGCTCTCCTCAAAAGACTATAGAAGATGTTTGTACCTGGTTAAGCCCTTTGAATTTAGATGGGGTGCGAGTCATCTTAATGCCTTATCATGAGGCGTAAGTATCAACTCTAACCTTATTTTTACTATTTCTTTGGCAAGTTTGTGTAAAACAATAATCATTTTTATTCTGGTCGTGTAGCTCACATTGGAGTCTGATCTTCTGGGACCTTGAACTCAACCATTTATGGTTTGTGAATTCAATAGAAGGCTATCATGCCAACTCCCCAAGGTAATTATTCTCTTAATATTTTTGATACTTTCTTATTTTGTATCTTATAATCATGACATATTAATATATTTCATATGTCATGCTGGATAGTGCTGCATATCGGCTAGTATCTGCTGTCAGAACAACCACGGAGCAACAAGATCAAGTAGAATTCAAAAGACGTCTGCCAGTGGAGCAAAAAGATGGACACAGCTGTGGGTGGAGAGTCGCCTACAACTGCATGTTGTTTCTTAGAGAGATTTTTGATCTGGAGTTACCAGTCAAAATGGAATCATATACAGAAGCTGATCTGCTAGCATTTCGGGCTGAGAGTATTTAGCATCTAATTACTACCATTGGGAAACAACATGAAAATATGACTACATTGCAGCATGTATAAAACCTTATCTTTATACTTGTATACTTGTTCCAGCCTTTCATTGGGATGTATAAATCTCATAACTTTTTTATATTTTCTTCCAAAAGGAGAAGAGAATGAGTTTAATGAAAGCATGCTATCTTTATACTTTTATAATTATTTAAACCATTAATTTTATTTGGGATGTATAAATCTCATAACTTGTCTAATGAAAGCATGCTATCTTTATACTTCTATGATTATTTAAACCATTATTTTTATTTGGGATGTGTAAATCTCATAACTTTTTAAATTTTTCATCCAAGAGAAGGAGAGACTCACTCTAATGAAAGCGTGTATGAAACCTTTTTAAATTTTTGCTCCAAGCAGAGGAGAGACTTACACTAATGAAAGCATGTATGAAACCTTATCTGCTTGTTTAAGCCTTTATTTGGGATGTGTACATCGCATAACTTTTTTATATTTTTATGGCAGAAGGAGGATGTGGAGGACATAGCAAGTGAAGAAGAATACGATGTAGACTACTCCCTCAATAAGATGAGTCATAAAAATATGAATCTATTGGAGCAAATTGGAAGTTCATTCACTGCTATGTTGTTAATTCGACAACAACCTCATTTTTTTGAATTTGGTGAAGAAGAGATTTCAATCCTCTTGAATCCTAAGAATGAGATTAATGTCAAAGTCATTACAACCATCCTCAGGTTTGATGCAGCCTTTTCCTTGGCTTTATACTTTGCTTATTTTGATTAAACCCAAGAAGCTAATACTTTTTTTTTTAATATAGTAATGTTATAGCAAATTTTTCGCAAAATATACAAAGCGTTTCATATATGCTCGATCCTCGTATTTCGGAAGTGCTTAGCAACAAAGAAGAAACCATAGAGAATGTTTGCAAGTGGTTGAAGCATATTCCTATGAATGACGCACGAGTTATTTTTACAGCATATTATGAGAAGTAAGCATCAAACCCTACTTGTTTTTTCTATTGCATTGCTAGAATTGTCTCAAACACAGTAATTATTCTTTATTGATAATGCAGCTCACATTGGAGTCTGGTAGTCGTGGACATCCTTGCGAAGAAGTGCTTCTTTGCAAACTCAATGACATCCGTCCATGGCAATGTGTTAGAGTAAGTATAGACTACACTTGTTGTCACTTCTTGACATGTAGATTGATATGCAATGCACATATTCACTGTTGTTATATGTTTTGATATGCAGATCAGCTCGAAAATTAGTAGATGCTATCGACATAGTAATGCGGCAATGTGACTTGGCACAACAAATAGAGTATATAACATGTCAGGTATCACATCAAGATAATAGCCACATCTATAATTTTGGATGGAGGGTGGGCTACAATTGCTTTGCTACAATTGCTTTTTGGTACTTGGTCAAATTTTTGAGATGCAAAATGACACCACACTATCAACATATACGGATTTGCATCTCTATGCATTTATAACATGTACGATTCGAGCAATCATTGATTGCGAAATGAATGCCATCAAAGAGTCAAAGAGGATAGATGACCTCAACTCTACAAACATGGCCTCATTAAAAGAATTGGGAAGCTCTTTTAATGTTAGGGTTATGATTCAACATAGACCTCAGTATCTTGAATTTGGGGGAGAAGAGATTTCAATTCTCTCTAGAGCTTCAAATGAGGTCAATAACAACGTTATGATGGCCATTCTCAGGTTTGATACAAACTTTTTCTCTACTTGATAATTTAATATTTTGATTTAATCTAATAAGCTAATAAGCTAATATTCATTTATTTTGATTAAATCTAATAAGCTAATATTCATTTATTTGTTGGTGCAGTATAGTTATCTCACGATTTGGTAGAGTCGTACAAAATCGTGCGTATATGTTGGATTCCCTCCTTTCTCCTATACTTAGCGATAGCAGAAAGACAATAGCCGATGTTTGTAAATTATTATAGCCTTTACATTTACATGGCGTGCGAGTCCTATTTGTGGCATATCATGAGATGTAAGTATCATGGCAACCTTTATTTTCGTCTTGTACTGGCAACATTGTGTTAAATAATAATGGTTCTTAATTATTCGTGTAGGGAACATTGGAGTCTGGTGGTTTGGAACCTTGAAGACAACTATTGTTGGTTTGTTAACTCCATTGCAGGCTTTCATGGCTCAGTGCAAACGTAAGTATTCTATTAATCTGTTGTTACTTCTATATTATGTACCTTATGTGATAGATACACTAAGTTTTTTTAATATGTCACGATGAGCAGGTCGATTGAGAAGTTGGTATCTGCTATCAGAGAAACAGGACAGTACAAAGACTCGGTAGACTTCCAAAAGCGTTTAGTAGTAGAGCAGGAAGATGGGCATAGTTGTGGGTGGAGAGTTGCCTACAACTGCATGTTGATTTTCAAAGAAATTTTCTCACTTATGCCACAGATCTCATCGGAAGACTCTTTGGAGCTCAAATATTCAGAGGAGGATATACAATTGTTTAGGGCTGAAATCATTCGAGACCTAATTGCTGCCATTAGAATACAACGTGCAACTAAAGCAATACCAGAGCTTCCCTTTAAGGAAGAGGAGACTGAGTCTACTATGAAAGCACTGCATACTACAGAAGAAGTAGAGACCCAATGTACACCTACAGCACCATAGCCTCCACTGGAAGCATTAGAAGAGTTGCCACCGCCTCCGCTTGCATTTAAGGAAGAGGATACTGAGTCTACTCCGAAAGCACTACATACTACAAAAGAAGTAGAGACCGAGTGTACATCTACAGCACCACAACCTCCATTGGAAGCATCCGAAGAGTTGCCAGAGTCTCCACTAGAAGCATCACAAGAGTTGTGATGCATGTATGATGTTGTGTTTGTAGTTTTTGTTGATTATACACCAATTTGTGACTTATTACTTAAGTGGCATAATCATGATATTTATATAATTTCTTTATGCACACAATTTTATGATATGAATGTGTGATGATGTGATTATTTGGAAATAAATCCTTGTGTGATGAGAATTCTGATATGAATATGTGATGATGTAATATTTGTAATATATTTATTTCATGCACACAATTTTATAATATGAATGTGTGATGATGTGATTATTTGAAAATAAATCCTTGTGTGATGAGAATTTTGATATGAATATGTGATGATGTAATATTTGTAATATATTTCTTCATGCACACAATTTTATGATATGAATGTGTGATGATGTGATTATTTGGAAATAAATCCTTGTGTGATGAGAATTTTGATATGAATATGTGATGATGTAATATTTGTAATATATTTCTTCATGCACACAATTTTATGATATGAATGTGTGATGATGTGATTATTTGGAAATAAATCCTTGTGTGATGAGAATTTTATTCAGTTGGACAGTCTCCACTCACTTAAAGTAGAGCATTCGCAATGCTTCTCTCACTTTATTCCAACCCTTATCCTTATCATCTCCACTCACTTAAAGTAGAGCATTCAATCTCCACTCGCTTTATTCCAACCCTTATCATAGTGAACACATCGTGCCACTCACTTTATTCCAACCCTTATCCTTATCGTAGTGAACACATCGTGCCTTAGTGCACTTGTATTCTTCCATCCTAGTCCTTCCACAAACACTCTCTTATTTCTTACATCCTAGTCCTTTTGAGTAACTTGTATTCTTCTATCCTAGTCCTTCCGCAAACACTCTCAGAGTCTTCTTTCATCCATCCTGATAACCAAGTATTCTTCTATCCTAGTTCTTCCACAAACACTCTCTTCTTTCATCCATCCTAGTGCTTCTCATTAACTTGTATTCTTCTTGTATTCTTCTATCCTAGTCCTTCCGCAAACACTCTCAGAGTCTTCTTTCATCCATCCTGATAACCAAGTATTCTTCTATCCTAGTTCTTCTGCAGACACTCTCTTCTTTCTTGCATCCTAGTGCTTCTCATTAACTTGTATTCTTCTATCCTAGTCCTTCCGCAAACACTCTCAGAGTCTTCTTTCATCCATCTTGATAACCAAGTATTCTTCTATCCTAGTTCTTCCGCAGACACTCTCTTCTTTCTTGCACCGTAGTCCATCTCCCTTTCTTTATCATCTCCCCACCCATGGATGTCCTTGGCATTGTCGAAGACGTGGAGTTCGGAATTAACAATCTCAAAGAATGGATTGCTGACCAAGGAGCACAGAGAGAGGCCAGAATTCGACAAGGTTCTCCTTTGACACACATGGACAGAGAGGAATTTGCTACACAAAGGCACGCAGAGAGGGAGGAGACTCTCAAGATAGCAGACAGTGAAAGACTTCTAAGACGTATGATAAAAGCACGACAAGATCTATTAGACTTCTTAAGTAACCTGCGTTATCGCAGCTCTCGTCATGGGCGATTTGATGCGGATGCTGAGAGAACAATAAGAGCCTCTCAAAGAAATTATAAAGAAACAATTTGTGATTGCTTAAACTTCTTCTTCACATTTAATTATGTTGAGGATACAGCTGTGGAGGCAGTGAAGGATTGGGTTGTTGAGAAGATAAGAGAGACCAATGATGAGATCTTCTAGACTTAGATAAGAGAGACTGTATTAAGGTGTTTTTTGACACCATATGGCTTTGTATTAAGGTGTATTAAGGTGTTTTTTACACCATATGGCTTTGTATTAAGGTGTTTTTTGACACCATATGGCTTTGAGTAATATGATCTACTTCTTGTACAAATGTGATGTTAAGATGATGTTAAGAGAGACTGTATTAAGGTGTTTTTTGACACCATATGGCTTTGAGTAATATGATCTACTTCTTTACAAATGTGATGTGCTCTTTTTTGAAATGTACTCTAGTTTTCATAACATGTCATGCCATTTTTTCTAATTTGATTTTTTAAAATCTTACTTTTTTGTCTCTTTTAACAATGTGATGTACTCTATTTTTAACATCTCACGTCATTTTTTCTAATTTGATTTTTTTAAATCTTCATTTTTGACTCAATGTTTTGTTTTATAAGAGCCTCTTTTTTTGAAATGTTTTATCCAGAATTATCTCACAAAATAAATTTGGACAGTGCAAGAGTCCAAAATTAATGAAATAGGTGTTGAACATAATATTGGAGGCACCTTTGTTCTCCCTTTGTTCCCTTACCATCTCCCCTCTCTGATTCTGTGTCATCAAATTCGTTGTCCCCCTCATCTTTGTGACTACCCCTTCCTTCAATGACCTCAGTACCAAATTGCAACACCCTGCTTGCCTACAACGCTCTCCCATCATTCCTTCTCTTGGTACATAGCTCCTTTGTCATGGAACTAATGTTTCTTGTCCTCTTGCCTAGTGCTTACCTCCACATGACAAATTCTAAACTATGCATAAAAATGATGTTAATTCCAATGCATTCCTTGAAATATGAATGGTTTTGACAAGCAATGAATCGAGAGGAACACATATTTACCTTTGCATAGCTCCTTCTCTGATTCAGGAACCTTATTGAGAGGATAATCCAACCACCAAGGGCATCTTTGCATCTCCCACTCTGACAACCCCAGGGCACTGTGACCATGTGTCAGGAAACATGCATAGTGTCCCTTTCATTATCAACCAATCATGGCACTCCTCATTTAGAGCATGCTCTCCTACTAGCTTTAAAAACCACCTGCAAGCCATTCACATAACTATTAATCCATCATCATATATTATTATGTGACTTTCTGTATGGACTAGAGCATCCAACATTCATTACGTGTACACTAGATGCCGTACAGACAGCCATTTGCGACTACTTCTTTGCAACTACTGAGCTCTTCATATCGCCTGGTATGTTATTGACAAAATTTTTATGAGAGAATGTTCCAGCATGATTTCAAATATTTGATTGCACAAACGATTTCCCAAAACTAGAATTTCTCACCTACTAAGTCCAGAAACGTATTCTGGAAGTGAATCTGCCTGCATGCTCTAAAATACTTCACTGCATTACCAGGGGACTGAAATGCCTAGACCATCAAATGGCACATTCATCTATCCTATCATCTCGCATGCCTTCTCAATCATTTGAGACCAATATGTCTCCCTTGCAATGTACCTCCTCCACTCCTTATTATCACGTGGCATGCCTAGCTCCATCTACATGTTTGTAAGACCTCTTTTCTCCTGCCATTAGAAAACCCATTAATCAAATCTATCTTCCAACAAGTTGAAGCATACAACACAAAGAAATAAACAAAAGAGATGGAAGAGAAACCTCTCTGTAGATAGTTTCGATGCACCAAGCATGGTAAGCTTGTCCTCCGTAATGATCTTTCCTTTCTGCTTCCAGTTTATGGAGAACAAGACGCTAAAAAATCCCTCACCATTCATTGGATTGGCAATCGATTGCAAATGATATCCTCTACTCCTCACCTTCTCCAATGCCTTGCCTTGTACCTTCTCACACTCCTCTAGTGATAGGTTCAAAGTGTCCATTTTGCCCATCTCTTCCTAGTACTTCTTTTGGTACTCATCCTATGAAAAAAGGAACCACAACTTTTTTGACATAACATAATCTAGAAATCATTACCAAGTAATTAACCAACATCTTTAAGGCACTCAACCTAAAAACAAACTGTCCAAGTATGGACATGGGCAAGTTGTACCATGCCTTTAAGGGCCCACTCCTCTCCTTCAACAACATATCCTCAACCAATCTTTTGTCCTCCGCTATTGCAAAATAGCACATGAGTGTCTCTTTGTTTGCAGTGCCAAATTTTTGCATCATAAATATATCATGTGTGATAGTGTGCAGGACATGTACACGTGCAAGCCTACACTTGGACATACAATTGGTTAGATAACCATTTTAAGACACCAAAAAACTAGAAAGTCAAAGCATAACAACAAGCATGACAATGAATTCATACCTATTGACCTCGGCTAGAGCTAACACCTCACCCTCCTATGTATGCTCGAACTGCAAGAACGTGCAACGAACTCAAATGTGCTGATCCATTGTATTTGAATACATTGTAAAGCAAGTTCACTCTTAATATTTAAAAGGGGAAAAAAAACACATGCTAGAAATAAATTTTACATACACTAAATGCAAAAGATTGTACCTGTGTTTATCCTCCCTAACGATGCCTTGAGTCGATGGTTTCCATCCCAAACTAGAAATTTCTTTCCCTTTAGGTTGACCCAATCTGGTCTCGTATCCTGTTCATTCTCAAATTCATGGTTTACCAATTCCCATGTAGGGCATGCACACTATCAATCCTCATTTGTCCAAGTGAGAGCTCCGGCTCTGCTTGGCCGCTCAAGTGACACCAAGAAGTCACCCCTGCTATCAATGTACACCTACTAGTCGAATATCTCTGCCAAGTGCCCTACGTTGTCTCCCACCATCTCGATGGCCTCGTTTACGATGAGCCTGCTGTGTGTGTGTGTGTGTGTGTGTTTCTTATATTTCTACTATCCTTTTCCATAATTCCATCAAATACCATGGATATTTTTAGAATCATATTATTTCATTACTTCCAGGAACCCTTACTCACTTCTTACTTTAAAACTGATTAATAACCCCAAATAAACCATTCACAACTCCAATAATCATATCTCTCATATATGAAACTTTCCAAATTCTTTTTCTTCCAAGTCTTCTCATTTTCCATTTAGAGGAATCAAAATACACTACAGATATGTAGATTAACATTGCAAAAGACAAAGTCTTTGTGGTATAAGCATCCACATATAATTAGGAAAGGGGTTATAAATTGTCCCAAAACTGTCATTAACATTCCTTTTTCTCTGAATCCCTCATATAGTAAATAGGTGGATGGGTGCAAAAGGATACATATTTGGTCTTCCAAGAAACTATTTGCTAATAGTTATAACTATGGATCATTGAGTCATCACAAAACACCCATGTATATGATACATCCATACATAGGAAGATCACCTCCCAAAATTCTCAATGTTATCCAAAGGTTGTATGCAAAAGCAAAACTAGTACGATAGGATAATTGGCTATATCTATCCATCCCGCCAGTAGCAGATAGTGTGCCAGTATAATCATAAAAAACCTTCAGTTGTTGCAAATCTGGTTGAGAAGTGTGCCAACTCACCCACATAAAGAACAAGTTAGAACAAGGATCTTTAAACGTGGGACTGTAGGCTTCCATGCTGGCACATAGTTGTTATCCATGTCAATCCTCCCGATTTGCAATCACTCACATTTTGGCACTTGAAACTTTAAAAATAATCAATAAATGGTTATAAAAAAGTGGTAGAATGTCATTATTAGCATGCTAACAAGTCCCCTTCCCTTGATACTTTCCAAAAGATGTATATGGAGTATTCTAAACTTCCTCTAGGGGACTGCACTTATTCAATTATATTCCAAAAGTACAATCTCAATTTCTAGCATTCCTATATGTACACAGTTCTACTATCTGCAATAACCCTCATTCTGTTATACAACACACATCAAACTAGCATTCAAGTATAGATCTTGTATATACACCATTCTCTGGGAAAATCAAACCTGATTCCTTAGCTACTTCCCTTCATTAATGTTAAAAATGTTCGTATGCATGAGATCTAATGTATATTTTTTTATAACTCTACTTAGCTATATAGTTATGAATATCAAAATATAAAGGGACTGATCTTATTGCTCACACAGTATTCAGTTTTTCTAATATAAATGCAGAAAGATTCAAGGTTGCAAACTGGAATAACTCCTGTATATTCCTTTGTATAATGGAATGAGCTTATCTTTACAAATTGTTCTGGAGTGAGTCTTTTGCCCTCCTTTGCTTCCCTTGCGAGGGTCTTACTTTTGATGTTTGTATGTAAGTATGTATGTATGTATATGCATGTACATACATATATATATATATATATATATATATATATATGTATGTATGTATGTATATGTTGATGCATATATGTATATATTGATGTATATATTGATGCATACAATTTTGATATATGGAGAAAATGGACATGAAAACCATCTAAATTGGATCTTGCCGTTTGATTTGATATATGACATGACCCGATTTGGATATGCAAGTCCAAAGATACGGGGTCCTACTTTTAGGGCCTGAACGCGCTACCTATTTCATGCATTTAGGCCTCCAAAGTAGGACCCCATTGGGTTGCCCAATGGGGTCCTACTTTGGAGGCCTAAATGCATGAAATAGGCAGCGCGTTAACGCAAGTCCAAAGATACGGGGTCCTACTTTTAGGGCTTGAATGCCTAAAATAGGCAGCGCATTAACGCGCTGCCTATTTTAGGCATTTAGGCCCTAAAAGTAGGACCCCGTATCTTTGGACTTGCATATCCAAATCGGGTCATGTCATATATCAAATCGAACAGCAAGATCCAATTTAGATGGTTTTCATGTCCATTTTCTCCATCAACTAAAACTATATTCATCAAATAATGTTGTTAATCAATTTTTGGCATACCCCCCCAAAATCAAGACCCCCATTGCAAAGAAAGATAAAGAACACAAGTGCTTGTTCTTATGCTCATGAGACAACAAAATGCATGACATGGGAAACTAATGGGGTCTTACTTTTGATGTTTGTATGTATGTATGTATGCATGTATATGCATCAACATATACATACATACATACATACATACATATATATATATATATATATATGTATGTATGTATGTATATGTTGATGCATATAAGTATATATTGATGCATACAATTTTGATATATGGAGAAAATCGACATGAAAATCATCTAAATTGGTTCTTGCGATTTGATTTGATATATGACATGACCCCATTTGGATTTTTAAGTCCAAAGATACAGGGTCCTACTCTTAGGGCCTGAATGCCTGAAATAGGCAGCGCATTAACGCGCTACCTATTTTAGGCATTCAGACCCTAAAAGTAGCACCCCGTATCTTTGGACTTGCATATCCAAATGGGGTCATGTCATATATCAAATCGAATGGCAAGACCCAATTTAGATGGTTTTCATGTCCATTTTCTCCATCAACTAAAACTATATTCATCAAATAATGTTGTTGAGATCAATTTTTGGCATACCCTCCCAAAATCGAGACCCCCATTGCAAAGAAAGGTAAAGAACACAAGTGCTTGTTCATAAGCTCATGAGACAACAAAATGCATGACATGGGAAACCAATATATATATATATATATATATATATATATATATATATATGTATATGTATATGTTGATGCATATATGTATATATTGATGTATATATTGATGCATACAATGTTGATATATGAAGAAAATGGACATGAAAACCATCTAAATTGGCTCTTGTCATTCGATTTGATATATGACATGATCCCATTTGGTTTGTAAGTCCAAAGATATGGGATCCTACTTTTAGGACTTGAATGCCTAAAATAGGCAGCACATTAACACGCTACCTATTTCACGCATTTAGGCCTCAAAAGTAGGATCCCATTGGCAACACAATGGGGTCCTAGTTTTGAGGCCTAAATGCATGAAATAGACAACGCGTTAACACGCTGCCTATTTTAGGCATTCAGGCCCTAAAAGTAGTACCCCGTATCTTTGGACTTGCGTATCCAAATGGGGTCATGTCATATATCAAATCGAATGGAAAGATCCAATTTAGATGGTTCTCATGTCCATTTTCTCCATCAACTAAAACTATATTCATCAAATAATGTTGTTGATCAATTTTTGGGCATTCCCCCCCAAAATCAAGACCCCCATTGCAAAGAAAGGTAAAGAACACAAGTGCTTGTTCTTATGCTCATGAGACAACAAAATGCATGACATGGGAAACCAATGGGGTCTTACTTTTGATGTTTGTATGTATGTATGTATGTATATATATGCATATACATACATACATACATACATACATACATACATACATACATACATATATATATATATATATATGCATACATATATATATATATATATATATATATATATATATATATATATACATACATACATACATATATATATATATATATATATATGTATGTATGTATGTATGTATATGTTGATGCATATTTGTATATATTGATGTATATATTAATGCATACGAGGTCCTACTTTTAGGGCCTGAATGCCTGAAATAGGCAGCACGTTAACACGCTGCCTATTTCATGCATTTAGGCCTCAAAAGCAGGACCCCATTGGCAACACAATGGGGTCCTACTTTTGAGGCCTAAATGCATGAAATAGGTAGCGCGTTAACGCGCTGCCTATTTTAGGCATTTAGACCCTAAAAGTAGCACCCCGTATCTTTGGACGTGCATATCCAAATGGGGTCATGTCATATATCGAATTGAATGGCACGATCCAATTTAGATGATTTTCATGTCCATTTTCTCCATCAACTAAAACTATATTCATCAAATAATGTTGTTTATCAATTTTTGGCATACCCCCCCTAAAATCAAGACCCCCATTTTGCTGTATGTATGTAAGTGTGTATATATGTATGTATATACATACATATATATCTATATGTGTATATATATGTGTGTGTGTGTGTGTGTGTGTGTGTGTGTGTGTGTGTGTACACACACACATGTATGTATGTATGTATGTATGTATCTATATATATATATACATACATACATACATACATATGTATATATTGATGCATATATTGATGTATATATTTATGCATACAGTTTTGATTGATGGAGAAAATAGGCATGAAAAACATCTACATTGGCTCTTGCTGTTCGATTTGATATAGGACATGATCCCATTGGGATTTGTAAGTCCAAAGATACGGAGTCCTACTTTTAGGACCTGAATTCCTGAAATAGGTAGCTTGTCAATGTGCTGCCTATTTCATGCATTTAGGCCTCAAAAGTAGGACCTCATTTGGTCCTACATGGGGTCCTACTTTTGACCCCTAAATGTATGAAATAGGCAGCGCATTGATGCGCTGCCTATTTTAGGCATTCAAGCCCTAAAAGTAAGACCCCGTATCTTTGGAATTACAAATCCAAATGGGGTCATGTCATACATCAAATCAAATGGCAAGAGCCAATTTAGATGTTTTCATGCCTATTTTATCGATTTAATAAAACTATATGCATCAAATAATGTTGTTTATCAATTTTTGGCATACACCCCCAAAATCAAGACCCCCATTGGAAAGAAAGGTAAGGAACATAAGTGCTTGTTCTTATGTTTAGGAGACATTAAAAAAGAGGCCTAGTAGCCCAAAAATGGTAGCGCATCAATGCACTATCATTTTTTGGTTTCCAGGTCTCTTTTTTGTTGTCTCACGAGCATACATATGGAGGTTATTATACAATATAACTAAGAAGTAGTATTGAAGTGGTTCTACAATTTGGATGCATTAAGAGCATTCATATAGCAAGGAAGAATATAATAATTGAATACATTTTTTTTCAATACATATTGCTAGTGAGACTACCAAAATGAGGCTCTACCCCTCATGATGTCTCTGGATACAGAATATGAGATTGCTTGATGTTTGGATTGCAACTGGAAATGTTGCATGGGCAAAGCCACTATATGCCTCAAGTGTTGGAAATTGATGTATGGCTCAAGTGCTAGAATGTGCAAATCATGGCCAAAATCAAGACCCCTTAGAGATTCCATGAGGGCTATCCTTTTACTACTACACGCATCACCTTTAGTCGAGGGCAGCACCATTCGTCATCATAGGCAGCAAGTTCATGGGACCCCATCCCATGATCCAAGGCATTATTCAAAGACAAAGTATTTCTGACCATTCCCAAATTGAGTTTGCCAATTCCTAATTTGATTGATTTCATTTACTGGACTTGCAATGCTTGCAAAGCCCTTGCTTAAGCTTGAATGAGCCTCTTGATTTTGGGGGTATAATGGTCAAAAATGGCTTAACACGCCCAAAATCAAGAGGCTCATTCAAGCTTAGGCAAGGGCTTTGCAGGTCTTGTTTTTGGGTGGCAAAAGCATGAAAAATGACAGCGCATTAAGGTGTTGCCATTCTTATGCTTCCCCCCTCCAAAAACAAGACCCCCAAGCTATTCATTGGAGACACCAAAATGAGGAGAAGGATGACGTGAGGAGTAGAGGAGTTGGCCAATGAGGGAAGGGACAGCCTTGGAATTGCGAGCAACATTGTTGTGATTAATTGCGCTACAAACAACTCAAGCCGTAAAGCACCATGGATTAGTACAACAATATACATCACAAATGGATGCATACACTCATATACATCACCGATGGATGCATACACTTATACTCACATCAATTTCCAATATTGTATTAGATGGACCCTTAGCATATATGTGTGCATAAAAGACCATTTCCTACATTGATCCCTGATTTCATAGTTAAATTATTCCCTTTCTCACATTCTAACATGTGAAGATTTAATGTACATGCATTATGGGCACATTATATTGTAGCTTATGACTAACTTTTTAATGCATGATACTTGTATATGGTCAAGGAAGGTATATTATCATTTTTGAATGACAACATTACTCTATGCTCCATTATATCCTATACTAAAAACTATTTTGACCCAAATACATAATTCCAATTGAGGTTAGTACTCATGACAAGTGATGAAAACAATCTAATGGTATGAATGAGATCTTGTAAATTTTGGATATATAATATGGGTACTATGTTGATTGAGCTATTTTTCTAAGGGAATATTTTCAATTTAATTACTAAATACATACTTACAATGGTGACCTGATTCCCATCTATATGTATAATCAAGTTTTACTTTGTGTTAAAAAAAAAGCTTTTGCATAAGGTTAAAATTCGAATAGTATTTATATTTGTTTAAGACTACCCATTGAGCTGGCTCCTATCCTTATATTGAACATGATAATGTTCATAAAGATTTTATGAATAAAAATAGATAGCATTGGCTCTCTTTTTAGTGGTTGGGAATGAACCCTAAAAGCACCCTAAAACGCCTATGTATTCCCTTATTTTTAGCATGGAAGTGATCATGGTAGAGTGGCATAATCCCTATTTTGCCTTTTTCATGGTTGGCGGATACACCATGGCATAGATCCGAATAGATATTTGGTTTTTTGCTTCAATTTGCTTGACTAGACTTTCCTTGATGATTGTTTGATTGTGCATGATGAGTAGTCACTGGCTTATTTGATGCATTGAGTGCAATGTTTTCCTTAAAGTTTTTCATACTACAGGATACGAGTTTGCTTATACGGGTGGAAATAGAAGCTTGTTAATGCCTGGTGCATATTTTTTGTTAGATGCAATAGGATACTAGTTACAGAGTGTCTTTGCCAATTATTTCACTTGAATCATGCTCCTCTTATGCTTGAGTTTGTGGTCACGTATTGAGTTTAACATAATAGTCTACATGATACTGGATGAGCACTCAACATAGTGGTTAGATGCATTCATTTCTAGTTCCGATAGAACTATCATTCAGACATTGGTCATAATAGAAGTATGGAGGGCTAAAATCCTTTTTTGGCTCCCTAAGTTTTTTAAAGCATGGTATTGTCCAGATTACATAGGTATTTTCACTAAGCAAAATTAATCCTTATGATGAAAATGTGTTTTTTTTCTTTTGACATAGTTAGTTCTATTTCCATGTTTTTGGATTGAATGTATGGATGATCTTCTGCAAGCATAAAAGACATGATATGTATATGTAGCACATGATCATGTTTACATATTTTTAGTCATATATTCTACCTTGTGATCTATCATTATCTTGCTGTGTGGATGTTCAATCTGAGTAGTGTTTGCTTTTTTATCACAAATTTTATGTATTGTTGTGTCTCTACCTCTCCACAACGACTCAAATTGATAGTATGGGGATGAAAGAAAAGTTAATTGTGAGTTTTAGGCATGCCTTCATTGTTGGAATATGTTTAATTTGCTTATGATCACATCAATTGTTCCAATGATATTGAGAGGAATAAGATGCTAGATGAGGTTCTCACTCGCTTGAAACCTATTTAATCTTGCTCGCTTATTTGGGACTGCTCGCTTTTCTCCGCTCGCTTTCTGGTAATCCTCATAGATCGTCTATCAGAAATACTACCAGCCCAATCAGCATCAGTGTATCCATGCAGCTGTATCTGAACCCCAGTCTCATAAAATAGTCCATACTGCAATGTGGACTTCACATACTTGAGTATGCATCTAGCCGCATCCAAATGCAGTTTCCTTGGAGCCTCTTTAAACTGACTTACCAATCCAACAACATAGCTCAAATCTGGCTTGGTAATAGTCATATAAATCAAACTTCCTACTATGCGTCTGTACATAGTAGGGTCTTCCAGAAGCTCACCTGCATCTACGCTTAGCTTCACATTCTGCTCCAAAGGAACTGAAATAGGCTTATAGCCTGTCATCCCATATTTGGACAGCATGTCCAATCCATACTGCCTCTGCAAGAGCCGTATCCCACTTGGTGATCTAATCACCTCAATGCCCAAGAAATAACGCAGCTCTCCCAAATCCTTCATCTCAAACTTCTGCTTCAATAGCATTTTCATATGAAGGATTTCTTCATCACTATCACCTGTGATGATCAAATCATCAACACAAATGACAAGCATCATAATACCTTTCTTTGTTTTTCTCACATAAAGTGAGAAATCTGCCTTGGAAATCTGAAAGCCAATAGTGACAAGATACTATCCTATCTTGTCAGACCATGCTCTAGGTGCTTGCTTCAAGCCATACAAGGCTTTCTTCAACCTGCAATCAAACTCAGGATGAACAGCATGAACATAAACTGGTGGCTGCTCCATAAAGATCTCTTCTTGCAAATCACCATGTAAGAAGGCATTCTTTACATCCATCTGATGTAAAGACCATCCCTTTGATGCAACCATAGCAATGACTGCTCTTACAGTTGCCATCCTTGCAATCAGACTGAATGTTTCTTCATAATCAATGCCATATGTCTGTGCATACCCCTTGACAACTAATCTTGCCTTGTATCTGTTCATAGAACCATCTGCATTGTGCTTCACCTTATAATCCCACTTACAACCAATTGCATTCTTGTCTTTAGGCAAAGGCACCAATTCCCATGTAGCATTTGCTTTCAAGGAATCCATTTCTTTATCCATGGCTTTCTCCCATTTTTCTTTTCCCATGGCTTGCTCAAAAGAAGTGGGTTCTGGTTCCTGTATCACTTTGACCATATAGGCATAGTGAATGGCTGTAAATCCATAAGAGTGACCTGCATTCACATCAAACATGGGCTGATCTACCTTCTCTTTTCCTTTTCGTGATACCTGCATACCACTATTTGCATTGCTTTGAGGAGATTCTCCTGATCTCAATCTGCCTGTCCATGGCAAAGTATGTGAACCACTGCCAGAGCACACTGCAGGTCCACTAATATTTTGTGATTGCTGCTGTGAATTTTATGCAGCATTACCATTTTGTGCATCTACATCATCAATCACATTTACTGGTTTATACCAGCTGCTCATATCATAAAAAACATCTCTGCTCACTGTAAACTTACAAGTAGAAGGGTTATAGCATCTATACCCTTTATGATGCAGAGAATAACCAATAAAAATGCACTTCTCAGCTTTTGGATCCAACTTGGACCTCAACTCATCTGGCACATGAACATAGGCAATGCAACAAAAAATTTTCAAATGAGAAATATCTGGTTTCCTATCAGTATACATCTCCTCTGGCGTCATGCCATGTATTGCTGCAGTGGGAGTCTTGTTCATTATGTAAATTGCTGTAGCAACTGCTTTAGCCCAATAATAATCTGGTAGGTCTTTTTCATTTAGCATGGCCCGAGATACCTCTCCAATATGCCTGTTTTTCCTTTCTGCAAGTCCATTTTGCAGTGGGGTATGACTGCATGAATATTGCTGCTTTATGCCATGCTCCTGTAGGAACCTTGCAAACTCATTTGAGAGGTACTCTCCCCCTCCATCTAACCTTAGGCATTTTATTTGCAGGCCTGTTTCTTTTTCAACCATAGCTTTAAAAGCTTTGAAATGCCCAAAGACTTCACTTTTCTTTTTCATAAAATACACCTAAACTTTTTTGCTATAGTCATCAATAAAAGTGACAAAATAATGACAGCCTCCAATAGATGCAACTTTAGTAGTCCACACATCAGAGTGGATTAATTCCAATGGCTTATTACTCTCTTGAACATGTCTAGGAAATGGTTTCCTTGCCTGTTTTCCAAATTGACAGGCTTCACATACCTTATGCATTTCTACAACCTTGAATTTAGGCAATCCTGCAACAATATTTTGGGCCTGCATTGATTTAAGTCGCTGTACATTAACATGACCAATGTGTTTACGCCAGATGTCAATATCTACAACTACACCGGTCTCATGTGCAAACATTGCTACACTCAATTTAGGCATGTCCACATCCAATGTAAACATCCTGCCCTTCTTCTTTCCTTTTGCTATCAAGCGACTGTTATTTTTCATATCCTCAACAAAGCATCCATGAGGGTTAAATCTGACCTGCAAGCCCTGCTCAACCATTTGACCAATAGAAACTAGGTTCTTGGTGATATTCGGGACATGAAATACATAAGACAGGTATTCCTTTTTCCCATCCTTCATAGACAAAGGAATTTTACCAATCTGCACAATAGGATGTGCAGTATCATCACCAATCTCCACAAATCCTGGTCTTTCCATTTTCCTTGCATCTTGCATCCATTCTGCATGACCTGTCATGTGGTTTGACACACCTGAGTCAACATACCACACATCATTGCTTTCTTCTGCACTTGTCACAGAATTGGTCATGTGGTGCACCATAAACAGATGCTCATTTCTGTCATCACCCTGTCTACTAGAAGATGCATAATTCCCTTGTTGCAATTTTCCATTCATGATGTCATTTTGCTTTTTATAGCAGACTTTAGCCATATGACCCATTTTACCACAATAGTAGCATTCAACATTGCTGTTTGCATTTTGGCCTCTCTGCCATCCACCACGACCTCTTTGGCTCCCCCTGCCTCTAGAGTTACCACATCCTCCTCCATAGGACTCGTTTTCTTGAGTTTGCTGCATATTCTGATTTCTACCATGGCCTCCAGAGCCTGCTCTACCTCTGCCTCTACCTCTTCCAGCATTTGAGTAGAAGACATTTTCTTTTGAAGTTCCTCTTGAAGAAGATGCACCACCATTTCTCTGCTCTTTAGAAATTAGAAGAGCAAACAACTCCTCAAAATCAGGAAATTTTTCATGGACGGCAATGGATGTCTAGAACTATGCATTATCCTTTCCTAGACCATTCAAGGTCATAGAAACTAAATCATCATCTTCCACTGGCGACCCAATGGAAGCAAGTGCATCTGCAATTTTCTTCACCTTCATGTGGTAGTCATTGATGCTCATATTTTCTCTTTGCACATTGTGCAACTCCTACTTGAGCTGCATTTTCCTGGCTTGCGTATTTGTGTTGTACATTTTTGCCAAAGTATCCCATGTCTCCTTTGGCGTACTTGCTTCTTGAATATGCACAATCATAGAATCTGAAATACTGATAGGCAGCCAGTACATAACTTTTCTGGCTCTTTCATGCCATCCTTTAAATGCCTGCATTTCCTGTCGATTGGGAACATTAGGAAGAACTGGTTCTTCTTCATTTCCTGTAATGAACTCCCAATAGCCTTTTCCCATAAGGAAATTCGTCATTCTAAACTTCCATGCTTGGAAGTTGTTCTTGTCAAGCTTTTCAGTGACAATCTATGAAAGAGAATCAGACGCCATTATAGAACACTACAAAATATTCTGTCACTGCAAAAAACACAGCTTCTGCCTCACAAGGGTAAATATGCAAAACTCACGAAAGTGGTATTTGACCACACAATCACTTCCTAGTGACGATTTTGCATGAACAGGCAATAAGGATGATTCTATAACTCTTAATATCTCTGCGCACAGGCATTTGATGCAATTTCTACGACAACTTTTCACCGACCTGCAGAGCAGTGGTCGCACAGTAAAAATAGGGCCTTTTTCTCAGTGGTTGCGGAGAACTACTGCCTCCAAAACGGGCCCCGAAATGGCCTCGAATCAGAAAAATAAAGTCACGGAGGGCTTCGCCCATTTTCCACAGAATATACTACCCTCTCGTCACACCGTGAAGGGTGTCTCAATTTCAGACAATGCACTCTTGCACTTTTCGGCTGTGCTACTTGCAGAGATTTGCTCTCAAACTCGAAAAAGGAAAGCAACACTGATCCTCTTACTAGGACACCGTGAACTTGGTTTGCTTTCTTGACCTCCTTACCATGAACCAGGCTCTGATACCATGTGAAGATAGTGGGAGAGAAGGAAGGAGTCTCTCTTGCGGCTTTCTCACATACACAATGGGGGAATACACACAAAGGTGGAGGCTGAAAACAGTTTTCCTCTTCTTAGTTGTGAAAGACAAAAGAACTCTAGTACAAAGAAATAGAAGAACCCTATATGTGGGTCTCAAACCAAACTTAGCTAACTAAGGTGGCATACTAACTGAGCCATGAACTAGAGTACATAAGGATAGCTATCATCTAGCTATTATTCATGGGCGGTGTACCAACCGCATCTAACACCTATTTCATTAATTTTGGACTTTTTGTGTTGTTTTTGGACGAAGCCCAAAAATCCTTCCCAAATGAAAACTTTACTTTATGAAAATATCCTTTCCAAATCAAAATTTTACTTTCTAAAAAGTTTCTTCCCAAATCAAAAGTTCACTTTGTGGCACTGTCATATTCACATAAAAATATTGTTTTTTCAATCTATACTTTTGCACCAACATGCAAGAATTTGAAATAATCCTATATTAGAAATTCTAGCTATATCTAAGTTATTTGTTAATTTAATTATTTTTAATATTTTTCCTTGACGTTTTTCCTTCCCAAATCAAAAGTTCACTTTGTGGCTCTATCATATTCACATACAAATATTGTTTTTTCAATCTATACTTTTGCACCAACATGCAAGAATTTGAAATAATCCTATATTAGAAATTCTAGCTATATCTAAGTTATTTGTTAATTTAATTATTTTAAATATTTTTCCTTGACGTTTTTCGTTGACGTGATAAATTTATAAATCCATGAAAGGAGACTTAAATATTTCATGAAAATAACATTGTCACTCGGCAATATGCACAAAATTTAACAAAACTTTTAATAAATAGAAAGAAGACATGATGCCATAAGACCAAAGAGGGATAATAGCAATTGTAGCTTTATGTATATGATTACATTGAGAGACGTTGCTCTTAGCTAGAGTCTTTATATCCAAAATGATATAGATTGAACATATGTTTACAATTTAAATTGTTGCTCTTAAAGAGCCTCAATTCGTGCCATCTGCATAATTTGACACCACATTGTCTTATTGCTCAATGTCACGACAGTCCCTTGCCAGTTGCCATCTGCATAATTTGACCTAGGCTTGTCTTGCCAAGCCTTGCCCCTTGGGTGCATTGACTCCCCATTGTCTTATTGCTCAATGCGATAGTCCCTTGCCAGGTGCCATCTGCATTAACTCCCTGTTGTCTTGCCAAGCCTTGACCCTTGGGTGACATCCAGTGCAAAATACAGGTGCCATCTGCATTAACTCCCACAAGTTATCTTGCCAAGCCTTGCCCCTTGGGTGCATTGACTCCCCATTGTCTTATTGCTCAATGTGATAGTCCCTTGCCAGGTGCCATCTGCATTAACTCCCTATTGTCTTGGCAAGCCTTGACCCTTGGGTGACATCCAGTGCATATTTTGACTCTCATTTGACATACGAGGTGATGACTCTGATTATAATTGTCTTGGATTGGCTCCTTGCCTAGTACCCAAATAAAATCCTTCTGAATCAATGGACTTCAATACAAAGCTTTAATCATGGACATTCTTCATTTGCGCTATCTCCTTCTACTTCCTCCATGGCGAGCATCCTTAAAAATTCGTGTATATGCAAAATAGTTTGCTGTGGTATTTTTATTTTTCCTTCTACCTCATATCCCATGTGCTTCTTTGATTTCTTTGCCCTTGAATGCCAAGACACTATGATTGTCTCCGTCAAAACTTGAGAGACTGCTTCATCATTTGGGACCCACTCCTTCATTATACAATTAGTATATAATGTGTTGTTATCCATATTCTCCTTCCTGCCCTTTGGCTCATACCATACCACTGTAAATGTTGTAGCTCTCCCTTGGTCATCTCTTTGCACATCAACTACTTTTGCAACCCAAAACTTCACATTCTCATATTCATCATCCGATGGCCGAACCACAACAAAACAATCAACCTCTATATCTACTTGTGGCATAAACTCTCTCTTCTTCAGTCCACAATATGGACGTGGGAGTAATGATACAAAATCATTTTCAAAGACTGGAGCTGGGCGCAAATCGTTATGAACATTTGGCCAAAACATATTGCATTCTTCCTTGACATCCTTTGAGCCTCGCATTCTCTCAAGGTCCTTTATTAAATGTCGTGTCTTGTTAATTACAGTGGTAGTGTGTTCTCTCCAAGTAGGCTTCGAATCAGGATATCTCTGGAGCGTTTCCTCTTTGTATGTAATAAATGCTTTTAATCCATCTATTTCACAATTAGACCTCTCATTAAATTCTTGTATAAGAGCCCATGTTGGATACCTTTCCTTGCTGGGAATTGAAGTTAAGAGACTGTAAGGTTCTTCAGGTTCCCATTTTGTATCATGAGAATACTGTTGCCATTGCATTACGGGTTTTTCATCTTTTAAAAAAAAACGAAAGTAGTGTGGATTGGTATGACCTGTCAATGCATCACCACCCGTTTGTATGAAAGGTAGAATGAAGCTCTTCCAATCATACATTCTTTCGAGCCTCTCACATACTGTACTTTCCTTACGACCACCAACTTGCCTGCCACATCTTCTTACCAAGTCATCTATTGTCTCCACATCCTTGCATTTAAGCTCCCTTGAGACTGTGCTAAAAACCTGATCGATATCCTCATGTGTATGCCCAACATACAAAAATCCACATTCGACCTCATTGAAGATTCGATGAGCAACTAGCATGGAGCAGAAGGCAAACATAAGTACATTCTTATTTTCTCGCCAGCAATTATCAGCTTGTATTCTCAAAGTCGGTGGCAGGCGACCTTTTTCTGCATGTACATTGCGAATTGCCTTCATAATAGATGTTACAACTTGATTGCTATCATGTAGATGCAAGGAATCAATCCATATATCTGCAAAGAACTTAATTCCATGCACTAACACTCCACATAGATGTGTCTTTAGAAAGTGCTTTCCTTGTAATTTAGGTGGAGTGGCAACAAAACGAGGCAATGTTGTTGTATTCTGATCCATGCCATCTACAATAAGGCACATGTAGTCATCAGGATGCGAAATAGCTTGCTCCTTCCAAAATGCATATTTTTGTCTGGAATGTCGAATAAGGTCATGATGAGATTTTCGGTTTTTTTTGTATAATTCCCTTTGATTTGGACATGTTGCACTCTCAATCGCTCGCTTTAAATCATCACAGACATTGCACTTTGACATTTTTTGCCTCCTTGGGATTTTAACATATCCAAAGTTCTTCTTCCAAAGAGTATACAAAGTATGAGAAGAAGCTACAGCATCCCCTCTTTGCCTTTGCTTTTCCGCAATAGAGCCAAACACTTCGAGCTTTGTCAAGCCCATTGGAAGGTGCATTTCAGTAATCGCGTCACCGTTAGGGAGTTTGGTAGATATATGGGGTTGAGGCAAAGCATTTTCATGTATGAAGTCTTGTAAAATTGCTGCTGCCCTGACAGTTGAGATTCTTGATTTGGACCTTCCTCTATTACCGTGAATGCTAAATTTGTTGCCGCCCTTTGCCTTGGTGACTAAATCCCAATATGTACCATGGGATATAGTAACTGCTACCTTATCTTCGCCAAGTCTTCGAAAGTGGCAAAGTGAATTGGGATCACTATCATGGATTGTAGCAAATGCAACTACTTCTCTTTTGCTACATAAAATCACATCCATCCCTGGAACAAAATCTATAGCCATCTCCTTTGTGAGAGTCCTTCGCAAGCAAGCTGCAGTGGCAACAATTACATAAATATTAGTCTCTTTTTAATAATCTACTTATTTATTATAATTTTTAATTAGTACTTAATTTATTAGTGGGAGAAGTTATCCGATCAAGTACTCATCAAATGGACATGCCAAGTTATCCTTTGCATGGTCAATCAAGCATTAAATACTATTTTTGCTCTAGTGTCATGCACATCCGTAAAAAAACATGAGCCTACTAGGTACGTTATCCAATCAAGCACTAATGGGATGCGGGTGCCACTTTGCATGTAAGTCAATTCCACCTAGTTGAGGTGTACAAAAAGTGTTGTGCCCATCGGATATGCTTTGCATGGTCCATCGAGCATTAAATACTATTTTTGCTCCTGTCATGCACATCCATAAAAAAAACACGCTGCTAGGTGTGTTATCCGATCAAGTACTTATGCGATGGGAATGCCACTTTGCATGTAAGTCAATTCCACCTAGTTGAAGGTGTGTGCAAAGTATTGTGCCCATCCAATATGCTTTGCATTGTCGATCAAGCATAACACACTATTTCTGCCTTACTGTCATGCACAACCATATTAAAACACGGCCATAGGTGTGTTATTCAAATAAGTACTTATCAGATGGGGGCTCCACTTTCATGCAAGTCCGTTTTAACTACGTTGAGGTGCGTGCAAAGTATTGTCACCATCGGATATGATTTGCATGGTCGATCACGCATTATACACCATTTTTTCCCTAATGATATGCACATTCGCACAAAAACACGCCATTAGGTGTGTTATCTGACCAAGTACTTATCGGATGGGTGTGCCTCATTGAGAAAATTTCAATACCACCTAGGTTGAGGCGTAAAAAAAGTTTTGTGCCCATTGGATATCCTTTGCATGGTCAATCGAGCATCAAATACTATTTTTACTCTAGTGTCATGCACATCCGTCAAAAAACACGCTGCTAGGTATGTTATATGATCAAGCACTTATGGGATGGGCGTGCCACTTTGCATGTAAGTTGATTCTACCTAGTTGAAGGTGTGTGCAAAGTATTGTGCCCATCGGATATGCTTTTCATTGTCGATCAAGCATAAAACACCGTTTTTGTCTTAGTGTCATGCACATTTGTCAAAAAACGCAATCCTAGATGTGTTATTCAGACTAGTACTTATCGGATGGGGGCTCCAGTTTGCACACAAGTCTGTTTCAACTAGGTTGAGGTGTGTGCAAAGTATTGTCACCATCGGATATGATTTGCATGGTCGATCACGCATTATATACCGTTTTTTCCCTAGTGGTATGCACATCCGTAAAAAAACACGCCCTTAGGTATGTTATCTGACCAAGTACTTATCGGATGGGTGTACCTCTTTGACAACATTTTAATACCACCTAGGTTGAGGTATAAGAAAAGTATTATGCCCATCGGATATGCTTTGCATGGTTGATCGAGCATTAAATACCATTTTTGCCTTAGTGCCATGCACATCCGTAAAAAAACACGCTGCTAGGTGTGTTATCCGATCAAGAACTTATGCGATGGGAATGCCACTTTGCATGTGAGTCAATTACACCTAGTTGAAGATGTGTGTAGAGTATCGTGCCCATTCGATATGCTTTGCATGGTTGATCGAGCATTAAATACCATTTTTGCCTTAGTGCCATGCACATCCGTAAAAAAACACGCTGCTAGGTGTGTTATCTGATCAAGCACTTATGCGATGGGCGTGCCACTTTGCATGTAAGTCAATTACACCTAGTTGAAGGTGTGTGCAAAGTATTGTGTTCATCGGATATGCTTTGTATTGTCGATCAAGCATAACACACCGTTTCTGCCTTAGTGTCATGCACAACCATATAAAAATACGGCCATAGGTGTGATATTCAAATAAGCACTTATCAGATGGGGGATCCACTTTGCACACAAGTTTGTTTCAACTACTTTGAGGTGCATGCAACATATTGTCACCATCGGATATGATTTGCATGGTCGATCACGCATTATACACCATTTTTTTCCTAATGATATGCACATCCGCAAAAAAACACGCCATTAGGTGTGTTATTTGACCAAGTACTTATCGGATGGGTGTGCCTCATTGAGAACATTTCAATACCACCTAGGTTGAGAACTTTTTTTACTCTAGTGTCATGCACATCTGTCAAAAAACACGCTGCTAGGTATGTTATCCGATCAAGCACTTATGGGATGGGCGTGCCACTTTGCATGTAAGTCTATTCCACAAGTTTGAAGGTGTGTGCAAAGTATCGTGCCCATCGGATATGCTTTGCATGGTCGATCGAGCATTAAATACCATTTTTGCCTTAGTGCCATGCACATCCGTAAAAAAACACACTGCTAGGTGTGTTATCTGATCAAGCACTTATGCGATGGGCGTGCCAATTTGCATGTAAGTCAATTACACCTAGTTGAAGGTGTGTGCAAAGTATTGTGTTCATCGGATTTGCTTTGCATTGTGGATCAAGCATAACACACCGTTTTTGCCTTAGTGTCATGCACAACCATATAAAAACACGGCCATAGGTGTGTTATTCAAATAAGTACTTATCAGATGGGGGCTCCACTTTGCACGCAAGTCCATTTTAACTACTGTATTGAGATGCGTGCAAAGTATTGTCACCATCGGATATGATTTGCATGGTCGATCACGCATTATACACCATTTTTTTCCTAATGATATGCACATCCGCAAAAAAACACGCCATTAGGTGTGTTATCTGACCAAGTACTTACCGAATGGGTGTGCCTCATTGAGAACATTTCAATACCACCTAGGTTAAGGTGTACGAAAAGTTTTGTGCCCATCGGATATGCTTTGCATGGTCGATCGAGCATTAAATACTATTTTTGCTCTAGTGTCATGCACATCCGTCAAAAAACACGTTGCTAGGTATGTAATCCAATCAAGCACTTATGGGATGCATGTGCCGCTTTGCATATAAGTCTATTCCACCTAGTTGAAGGTGTGTGCAAAGTATCGTGCCCATCGGATATGCTTTGCATGGTGGATCGAGCATTAAATACCATTTTTGCCTTAGTGCCATGCACATCCGTAAAAAAACACGCTGCTAGGTGTGTTATCTGACCAATTACTTATCAGATGGGTGTGCCTCATTGCGAACATTTCAATACCACCTAGGTTGAGGCGTACGAAAAGTTTTGTGCCCATCGGATATGCTTTGCATGGTCGATCGAGCATTAAATACTATTTTTGCTCTAGTGTCATGCACATCCATCAAAAAACACGCTTCTAGGTATGTTATCCGATCAAGAACTTATGGGATGGGCGTGCCACTTTGCATGTAAGTCGATTCCACCTAGTTGAAGGTGTGTGCAAAGTATTGTGCCCATCGGATATGCTTTGCATTGTCGATCAAGCATAAAACACCGTTTTTGCCTTGGTGTCATGCACAACCATGAAAAAACACGGTCCTAGGTGTATTATTCAAACTAGTACTTATCGGATAAGGGATCCAATTTGCACGCAAGTCCGTTTCCACTAGGTTGAGGTGTGTGCAAAGTATTGTCACCATCGGATATGATTTGCATGGTTGATCACGCATTATACACCGTTTTTTTCCTAGTGGTATGCACATCCGCAAAAAAACACGCCCTTAGGTATGTTATCTGACCAAGTACTTATCGGATGGGTGTGCCTCTTTGACAACATTTTAATACCACCTAGGTTGAGGTATGAGAAAAGTATTATGCCCATCGGATATGCTTTGCATGGTCGATCGAGCAGTAAATACCATTTTTGCCTTAGTGCCATGCACATCCGTAAAAAAACACGCTCCTAGGTGTGTTATCCGATCAAGCACTTATGCGATGGGAATGCCACTTTACATGTAAGTCAATTCCACCTAGTTGAAAGTGTGTGCAAAGTATTGTGCCCATCAGATATCCTTTGCATGGTCAATCGAGTATTAAATACTATTTTTACTCTAGTGTCATGCACTTCCGTCAAAAAACACGCTGCTAGGTATGTTATCCAATCAAGCACTTATGGGATGGGCGTGCCACTTTGCATGTAAGTTGATTCTACCTATTTGAAGGTGTGTGCAAAGTATTGTGCCCATCGGATATGCTTTGCATTGTCGATCAAGCATAAAACACCGTTTTTGCCTTGGTGTCATGCACAACCATGAAAAAACACGGTCCTAGGTGTATTATTCAAACTAGTACTTATCGGATGGGGGCTCTAGTTTGCACGCAAGTCCGTTTCCACTAGTTTGAGGTGTGTGCAAAGTATTGTCACCATCGGATATGATTTGCATGGTTGATCACGCATTATACACCGTTTTTTCCCTAGTGGTATGCACATCCGCAAAAAAACACGCCCTTAGGTATGTTATCTGACCAAGTACTTATCGGATGGGTGTGCCTCTTTGACAACATTTTAATATGACCTAAGTTGAGGTATAGGAAAAGTATTATACCCATTGGATATCCTTTGCATGGTCGATCGAGCATTAAATACCATTTTTGCCTTAGTGCCATGCACATCCGTAAAAAAACACGCTGCTAGGTGTGTTATCCGGTCAAGCACTTATGCGATGGGAATGCCACTTTGCATGTAAGTCAATTCCACCTAGTTGAAGGTGTGTGCAAAGTATCGTGCCAATCGGATATGCTTTGCATGGTCGATCGAGCATTAAATACCATTTTTGCCTTAGTGCCATGCACATCCACAAAAAAACACACTTCTACGTGTGTTATCTGATCAAGCACTTATGCGATGGGTGTGCCACTTTTCATGTAAGTCAATTCCACCTAGTTGAAGGTGTGTGCAAAGTATTGTGCCCATCGGATATGCTTTGCATGGTCGATCGACCATTAAATACTATTTTTGCTCTAGTTTCATGCACATCCGTAAAAAAACACGCTGATAGGTATGTTATCCAATCAAGCACTTATGGGATGGGCGTGCCACTTTGCATGTAAGTCAATTCCACCTAGTTAAAGGTGTGTGCAAAGTATTGTGCCCATCGGATATGCTTTGCATGGTTGATCGAGCATTAAATACCATTTTTGCCTTAGTGCCATGCACATCCGTAAAAAAACACGCTGCTAGGTGTGTTATCTGATCAAGCACTTATGCGATGGGCGTGCCACTTTGCATGTAAGTTAATTCCACCTAGTTGAAGGTGTGTGCAAAGTATTGTGCCCATCGGATATGCTTTGCATTGTCGATCAAGCATAAAACACCGTTTTTGCCTTGGTGTCATGCACAACCATGAAAAAACACGGTCCTAGGTATGTTATTTAAACTAGTACTTATCGGATGGGGGCTCCAATTTGCACTCAAGTCTATTTCAACTAGGTTGAGGTGTGTGCAAAGTATTGTCACCATCGGATATGATTTGCATGGTCGATCACGCATTATACACCGTTTTTTCCCTAGTGGTATGCACATTCGCAAAAAAACACGCCCTTAGGTATGTTATCTGACCAAGTACTTATCGGATGGGTGTGACTCTTTGACAACATGTTAATACAACCTAAGTTGAGGTATAGGTAAAGTATTATGCCCATCGGATATGCTTTGCATGGTCGATCGAGCATTAAATACAATTTTTGCCTTAGTGCCATGCACATCCGTAAAAAAACACGCTGCTAGGTGTGTTATCCGATCAAGCACTTATGCGATGGGAATGCCACTTTGCATGTAAGTCAATTCCACTTAGTTGAAGGTTGGTGCAAAGTATTGTGCCCATCGGATATACTTTGCATGGTCGATCGAGCATTAAATTCCATTTTTGCCTTAGTGCCATGCACATCCGTAAAAAAACACGCTGCTAGGTGTGTTATCTGATCAAGCACTTATGCGATGGGCGTGCCACTTTGCATGTAAGTCAAATCCACCTAGTTGAAGGTGTGTGCAAAGTATCGTGCCCATCGGATATGCTTTGCATTGTCGATCAAGCATAACACACTGTTTTTGCCTTAGTGTCATGCACAACCATATAAAAACACGGCCATAGGTGTGTTATTCAAATAAATACTTATCAGATGGGGCCTCCACTTTGCACACAAGTCTGTTTTAACTACGTTGAGGTGCGTGCAAAGTATTGTCACCATCGAATATGATTTACATGGTCGATCACGCATTATACATCATTTTTTCCCTAATGATATGCACATTCGCAAAAAAACACGCCATTAGGTGTTATCTGACCAAGTACTTATTGGATGGGTGTGCCTCATTGAGAACATTTCAATACCACCTAGGTTGAGGTGTACGAAAAGTTTTGTGCCCATCGGATATCCTTTGCATGGTCGATCGAGCATTAAATACTATTTTTACTCGTGTCATGCACATCCGTCAAAAAACACGTTTCTAGGTATGTTATAGGATCAAGCACTTATGGGATGGGCATGCCACTTTGCATGTAAGTCGATTCTACCTAGTTGAAGGTGTGTGCAAAGTATTGTGCCCATCGGATATGCTTTGCATTGTCGGTCAAGCATAAAACACCGTTTTTATCTTAGTGTCATGCACATTCGTAAAAAACCGCAGTCCTAGATGTGTTATTCAAACTAGTACTTATCGGATGGGGGCTCTAGTTTGCACGCAAGTCCGTTTCAACTAGATTGAGGTGTGTGCAAAGTATTGTCACCTTCGGATATGATTTGCATGGTTGATCAAGCATAACACACCGTTTTTGCCTTAGTGTCATGCACAACCATATAAAAACACGGCCATAGGTGTGTTATTCAAATAAGTACTTATCAGATGGGCGCTCCACTTTGCACGCAAGTCTGTTTTAACTACATTGAGGTGCGTACAAAGTATTGTCACCATCGGATATGATTTGCATGGTCGATCACGCATTATACACCGTTTTTTCCCTAGTGGTATGCACATCCGCAAAAAAACACGCCCTTGGGTATGTTATCTGACCAAGTACTTATCGGATGGATGTGCCTCTTTGACAACATTTTAATAACAACTAGGTTGAGGTATAGGAAAAGTATTATGCCCATCGGATATGCTTTGCATGGTCGATCGAGCATTAAATACCATTTTTGCCTTAGTGCCATGCACATCCGTAAAAAAACATGCTGCTAGGTGTGTTATCCGATCAAGCACTTATGCGATGGGAATGCCACTTTGCATGTAAGTCAATTCCACCTAGTTGAAGGTGTGTGCAAAGTATCGTGCCCATCGTATATGCTTTGCATGGTCGATCGAGCATTAAATTCCATTTTTGCCTTAGTGCCATGCACATTCGTAAAAAAACACACTGCTAGGTGTGTTATCTGATCAAGCACTTATGCGATGGGCGTGCCACTTTGCATGTAAGTCAATTCCACCTGGTTGAAGGTGTGTGCAAAGTATCGTACCCATCGGATATGCTTTGCATTGTCGATCAAGCATAACACACTGTTTTTGCCTTAGTGTCATGCACAACCATATAAAAACACGGCCATAGGTGTGTTATTCAAATAAATATTTATCATATGGGGGATCCACTTTGCACGCAAGTCCGTTTTAACTACGTTGAGGTGCGTGCAAAGTATTGTCACCATCAGATATGATTTGCATGGTCGATCACGCATTATACATCATTTTTTTCCTACTGACATGCACATTCGCAAAAAAACACGCCATTAGGTGTGTTATCTGACCAAGTACTTATCGGATGGGTGTGCCTCATTGAGAACATTTCAATACCACCTAGGTTGAGGCATACGAAAAGTTTTGTGCCCATCGGATATCCTTTGCATGGTCGATCGAGCATTAAATACTATTTTTACTCTAGTGTCATGCACGTCCGTCAAAAAACACGTTTCTAGGTATGTTATAGGATCAAGCACTTATGGGATGGGCATGCCACTTTGCATGTAAGTCGATTCTACCTAGTTGAAGGTGTGTGCAAAGTATTGTGCCCATCGGATATGCTTTGCATTGTCGATCAAGCATAAAACACCGTTTTTATCTTAGTGTCATGCACATTCGTAAAAAAACGCAGTCCTAGATGTGTTATTCAAACTAGTACTTATCGGATGGGGGCTCTAGTTTGCACGCAAGTCTGTTTCAACTAGGTTGAGGTGTGTGCAAAGTATTGTCACCTTCGGATATGATTTGCATGGTTGATCAAGCATAACACACTGTTTTTGCCTTAGTGTCATGCACAACCATATAAAAACACGGCCATAGGTGTGTTATTCAAATAAGTACTTATCAGATGGGGGCTCCACTTTGCACGCAAGTCCGTTTTAACTACATTGAGGTGCGTGCAAAGTATTGTCACCATCGGATATGATTTGCATGGTCGATCACGCATTATACACCGTTTTTTCCCTAGTGGTATGCACATCCGCAAAAAAACACGCCCTTGGGTATGTTATCTGACCAAGTACTTATCGGATGGATGTGCCTCTTTGAAAAAATTTTAATAACAACTAGGTTGAGGTATAGGAAAAGTATTATGCCCATCGGATATGCTTTGCATGGTCGATCGAGCATTAAATACCTTTTTTGCCTTAGTGCCATGCACATCCGTAAAAAAACATGCTGCTAGGTGTGTTATCCGATCAAGCACTTATGCGATGGGAATGCCACTTTGCATGTAAGTCAATTCCACCTAGTTGAAGGTGTGTGCAAAGTATCGTGCCCATCGGATATGCTTTGCAGGGTCGATCGAGCATTAAATTCCATTTTTGCCTTAGTGCCATGCACATTCGTAAAAAAACACACTGCTAGGTGTGTTATCTGATCAAGCACTTATGCGATGGGCGTGCCACTTTGCATGTAAGTCAATTCCACCTAGTTGAAGGTGTGTGCAAATTATGGTGCCCATCGGATATGCTTTGCATTGTCGATCAAGCATAACACACTGTTTTTGCCTTAGTGTCATGCACAACCATATAAAAACACGGCCATAGGTGTGTTATTCAAATAAATATTTATCATATGGGGGCTCCACTTTGCACGCAAGTCCGTCTTAACTACGTTGAGGTGCGTGCAAAGTATTGTCACCATCGGATATGATTTGCATGGTCGATCACGCATTATACATCATTTTTTTCCTAATGACATGCACATTCGCAAAAAAACACGCCATTAGGTGTGTTATCTGACCAAGTACTTATCGGATGGGTGTGCCTCATTGAGAACATTTCAATACCACCTAGGTTGAGGCGTACAAAAAGTTTTGTGCCCATCGGATATCCTTTGCATGGTCGATCGAGCATTAAATACTATTTTTACTCTAGTGTCATGCACATCCGTCAAAAAACACGTTTCTAGGTATGTTATAGGATCAAGCACTTATGGGATGGGCATGCCACTTTGCATGTAAGTCGATTCTACCTAGTTGAAGGTGTGTGCAAAGTATTGTGCCCATCGGATATGCTTTGCATTGTCGATCAAGCATAAAACACCATTGTTGCCTTAGTGTCATGCACAATCGTCAAAAAACACGATCGTAGGTGTATTTTTCAAACAAGTACTTATCGGATGGGGATGCCACTTTGCACACAAGTCAATACTGCCTAGGTTGAGGAACGTGTAAAGTCTTGTGTCCATTGGATATGCTTTGCATAGTCTGTCTCACATGATACACCATTTTGTTGCTAGTGTTATGCACAATCGTCATAAAATACATAGGAGGTGTGTTATCCGAACAAGTACTTATGAGATGGGTGCACCACTTTGTATGCAAGTCAATAAGACCTAGGTTGAGGAGTGTACAAAGTTTTGTGCCCATTGGAGAAATGTAGATGCGATAATATTAGAAAATTCTCGGTATATGTATATGTGTGTGTGTGTGTGGCAAACAATTTTGGCACAAAGTAAACACCTAGTGCACAAATTATGCACTTCATACCTTGAGTAAATAAGCTTGTTGATGAGGATAAATATGCCCTTGAATAAAAGCACAGTTGTTGTATGACCACAATAGGATCGCTTTGACACCTGTGATTTTGCCCATATGTAAGTTTACAAATAGTATAAAAAATCATGTAATAATATATTAATAGTTTGCAAATGTGTATAGCAAGTGAGTAATGGGAAGTGGAAGTGGGAATGAGGAGGGAGGAGTGGAATAGGATAGGGAAGTAATAAGGGTGTATGATAATAAGTATAAAAAATAGTATAATAATATATTAATAGTTTTTAAATGGCAAGTGAGTAATGGGAAGTGGAAGTGAGAGTGGGGAGGGAAGAATGGAATGGGAGAGGGGAAGGTAATAGGGGAGTAGGCTAATAAGGGAGTGAAATGAGTGAGGAAGTTAATAGGGGATGAAAAAGAGGAGGGTGAGATGGGGAAATATGGGATTTTGGAAAATGGGAGGAGTATGGGACGTGGTGGAAATGTGGGATGGGAGTGGTGGCAATGGGGAGGAAGAAGAAATGGATGGATGGGAGGAGGGCTAATGGATGAGGGATGGGGGTTCAATAGGAGAGGGGGAGTAATGGGAGCCAATGGGAGAGGAGATAAATGAAAAGCCAATAGGAGAGAGGGGAGGAATGGAAAGCCAATAGGAGAGGAGGAGGAAAACCTAATTTTTCTTATATATAGTCTTCCTTCATTCATTCATTCTCCCCTCATTTCATTCAAGCAAGAAAGCAAGGACGATCAAGAGAGCAAGGAAGGAAAAGCAAGAAAGCAAGAAAGAGCAAACTTACAAACTGTTTCCAGGTACTTGCAAACTTTTTTTTCTAGTTTCTTTTTTAAAATTTGAAGAGAGAGAAACTAGAGAGAGAAAGGTTCAGGGGAGGGGAGGGAGGGGAGGGAGGAGGAAGGGAGGGGAGGAAGAGGGTGGGAGGGGAGGGAGGAGGAAGGGAGGGGAAGAAGGGGCGAAGAGGGAGGTGGGTGGGAGGGAAGGGGGTGGGAGGGGAGGCTGGCGCGGCGGGTGGGAGGGAAGCGGGTGGGAGGGGGGCTGGCGGCTGAGAGGGGGGTGGGGAGGGCGGCTGAGAGGAGGGGGGAGCGGCTGAGAGGGGGAGGGGGGGGCGCGGCTGAGAGGGGGGTGGGGAGGGTGGCTGAGAGGAGGGGGGAGCAGCTGAGAGGGGGAGGGAGGGGGGGCGCGGGCTGAGAGGGGGAGGGGGGGGCGTGGCTAAGGGGGGGAGGGGGGGGAGGGTGAAGAGGGGGGGCTGGCGGCCGCGGCCGCCAGCCCGGGAGGGTGGGGGAGCGGCTGAGGGGGGGGAGGGGGGGTGAGGGTGAAGAGGTGGGGGAGCGGCTGAGAGGAGGGGTGAGCGGCTGAGAGGGGGAGGGGGGGGCCCGCGGCTGAGGGGGGGAGGGGGGGGAGGGTGAAGAGGGGGGGCTGGCGGCCGCGGCCGCCAGCCCAGGGAGGGGGAGGGGTTGCGAAGGGGGGGGGGGGGAGGGTGAAGAGGGGGGGGGCTGGGTGAGAGGAGGGGGGGGGCTGGCAGCCGCGGCTGCCAGCCAGGGAGGGTGAAGGGGGGGGGGATGGGTGGGTTGCGAAGGGGGGGGGGAGGGTGAAGAGGGGGGGGCTGGGTGAGAGGAGGGGGGGGGGCTGGCGGCCGCGGTCGCCAGCCCAGGGAGAGAGGAGAGGGGGTTGCGAAGGGGCTGGGTGAGAGGAGAGGGGGGGGGCTGGGTGAGAGGAGGGGGGGGGCTGGCGGCTGCGGCCGCCAGCCAGGGAGGGTGAAGGGGGGGGGATGGGTGGGTTGCGAAGGGTGGGGGGGAGGGTGAAGAGGGGGGGGCTGGGTGAGAGGAGGGGGGGGGGCTGGCAGCCGCGGCCGCCAGCCAGGGAGGGTGAAGGGGGGGGATGGGTGGGTTGCGAAGGGGGGGCAGGAGGGTGAAGAGGGGGGGGGCTGGGTGAGAGGAGGGGGGGGGCTGGCGGCCACCGCCAGCCCAGGGAGAGAGGAGAGGGGGCTGGGTGGGTTGCGAAGGGGCTGGGTGAGAGGAGGGGGGGGGGCTGGCGGCCGCGGCCGCCAGCCAGGGAGGGTGAAGGGGGGGGGATGGGTGGGTTGCGAAGGGGGGGGGGGGAGGGTGAAGAGGGGGGGCTGGGTGAGAGGAGGGGGGGGGGCTGGCGGCGGCGGCCAGCCCAGGGAGAGAGGAGAGGGGGGGGGCTGGGTGAGAGGAGGGGGGGGGGCTGGCGGCCGCGGCCGCCAGCCAGGGAAGGTGAAGGGGGGGGGATGGGTGGGTTGCGAAGGGGGGGCGGGAGGGTGAAGAGGGGGGGCTGGGTGAGAGGAGGGGGGGGGGCTGGCGGCCGCGGCCGCCAGCCCAGGGAGAGAGGAGAGGGGGCTGGGTGGGTTGCGAAGGGGCTGGGTGAGAGGAGAGGGGGGGGCTGGGTGAGAGGAGGGGGGGGGTGGCGGCCGCGGCCGCCAGCCAGGGAGGGTGAAGGGGGGGGGATGGGTGGGTTGCGAAGGGGGGGGGGAGGGTGAAGAGGGGGGGCTGGGTGAGAGGAGGGGGGGGGCTGGCAGCCGCGACCGCCAGCCCAGGGAGGGTGAAGAGGGGGGGGGGATGGGTGAGAGGAGGGGGGGGGGCTGGCGGTCGCGGCCGCCAGCCCAGGGAGAGAGGAGAGGGTGGGTTGCGAAGGGGCTGGGTGAGAGGAGAGGGGGGGGGTTGGGTGAGAGGAGGGGGGGGGCTGGCGGCCGCGGCCGCCAGCCAGGGAGGGTGAAGGGGGGGGGGATGGGTGGGTTGCGAAGGGGGGGGGGAGGGTGAAGAGAGGGGGGCTAGGTGAGAGGAGGGGGGGGGCTGGCGGCCGCGGCCGCCAACCCCAGGGAGGGGTTGCGGAGGGGGGGCTAGGTGAGAGGAGGGGGGTGTCACCAAGGAGGGAGGGAGGGTTGAGAGGGGGCCAAAGGGAGAGTGGGGAAGAGGGTGGAAGGGTTGGGGGGGTCGCCAAGGGGGGTGGGGAAAAGGGGGGAAGGTTAAAAGGGGGTAGGGGGAAAAAGGGGTAGGGGAGGAAGAGGTTAGGCGACGGGAGAGGGGGAAGGGTAGCGGGAGGGGAGGGGGGAGGGGGGAGGGGGATTTTGGAGAAGGAGGGGGGGCGAGGGGAAGGGAGGGGTCGAGGGAGGAGTTTTGGCAGCGGAGGGAGGGGAGGGAAGGAGGTTGGAGGAGAGGATTGGGTCGAGGGATGGATGGAGGGAAGGAGAGGAGAGGAAGGAGAGAGAGGAGAGAGAGAGAGGGAGAGGAGAGGAGGGAGCAGAAGGAGAGAGATGGGAGAGGAGGATTTGACTTACTATCACGAGCAAGAACGAAAAATAAGATTTGACTTACGAGAAGAATGAAAAGGACTTACGAGAAGAATGAAAAGGACTTACGAGAATGAAAAGGACTTACATGAAAAGGACTTACGAGAATGAAAAGGACTTACGAGAATCGAGAAGAATGTTGAAGAAAGTATCAAGAAGAATGTTGAACATAAATTTGAATTCAAAAGGAACGTATGAGAAGAAAGTATAAGAAGAATGTTGAACACAAATTTGAATTCAAATTTATAATGAATTCAAATTTCCCTCTCTTTTTTGAAAATTCAAATTTATGCGTAGGAGTGGACTAGTTTTAACTCTCTCCTCATTTCATTGAAGCAACCAAGAGCGGAAGAGAAAGGATAAGCCGAGCCTTACTTTTTTCACTTTTTCCAGGTACTTGCATTCTTTTTTATTCGTCTTGTAATTCTATTTCTTTACTTACAATTCTTTTCAATTAGTTTCTTGTTAAGGTTTTTGAGTTCTATTTCTTAAAATTCGTATTGTAATTCTTTTTCTTTACTAATAATTCTTTTTCAATTAGTTTATTCTTAAAGTTTTTGAGGAGGGTGGTCTTTTAGAAGGCATTACAATTCTTTTTAAATTAGTTTCTTATTTGAGTTTTTGAGTTCTATTTTAATTAGTTTTTTGTTTATATTTGAGTTTGTAAATTTGAGAAATGGGAGAATAGGGAGGGAGGGAAAGAGAGAAATTAAGAGAGAGAAGAGGGGCTCCTTAAATGAGAGAGGAGAGGGAGAGAGGGAGAGAGAGAGAGAGATTCACACAGAGAAGAGGGGCTCCTTAAATGAGAGAGAAGAGTAGGGAGGGAAAGAAAGAGAGAGGAGAGAGGCGGAGAGAGATTAAGAGAGAGAAGCGGGTAAAGAGAGAGGAGAGAGGGGGAGAGAGATTAAGAGAGAGAAGCGGGTCTCTTGGGGGCCGTGGCTACTTGAGGGAGGGAGAGAGTAGGGAGAGAGAGGGAGAGAGAAAGAGAGAGAGGGAGAGAGAGAAAGAGAGAGAGGGAGAGAGAGAGAGAGATGTTTATGGGAATGAAACGTGGCGAGAGGAGAGAGGAAAAGAGAGAGAGAGAGAGAGAAGAGAAGAGGGAGACTTAGGGAGAGAGAGGGAGAGAGAGAGAGAGAGAGAGAGAGAGAGAGAGAGGGAGAGAGAGAGAGAGAGAGAGAGAGAGAGGAATGAAACTTCTGTGCTAGAGGGAGGGAGAGGGAGAGAGAGAATAAGTGGGATGAGGATAGAGAGAAAAATACTTAAGAGTTGTCAAAGAGAGAGAGAGAGAGAGAGATTAAGAGAGAGAATGAGGTGTCTTGACTATGGCTACAAGGAGATTTAGGAGGAGAGAGAGAGAGAGAGAGAAAGTAAAGAGAGTTTTATATATTTACATCTTTTATATTATATTTTTAAATGAGAGAGAAGAGTAGGGAGGGAAAGAAAGAGAGAGGAGAGAGATGGAGAGAGATTAAGAGAGAGAAGCGGGTCTCTTGGGGACCGTGGCTTCTCTTGGGGACCGTGGCTGCTTGTTGAGGGAGGGAGAGAGTAGGGAGAGAGAGGGAGAGAGAGAGAAAGAGAGAGAGGGAGAGAGAAAGAGAGAGAGGGAGAGAGAGGGAGAGAGAGAGAGGAATGAAAAATACTTAAGAGTTATAGAGAGAGAGAGAGAGAGATTAAGAGAGAGAATGAGGTGTCTTGACTATGGCTACAAAGAGATTTAGGAGTAGAGAGAGAGAGAGAGAGAGAGAGAGAGAGAGAGAGAAAGTAAAGAGAGTTTTATATATTTACACCTTTTATATTATACTTTTAAAAAATTATAAAAGAGTGAATTTATGGTTTGTTTTGAAGGTGAGATAATGTTTTTATATATATTCATCTTTTAAATTGAAAAATGTTAACTTTTCTTTAGATACTTGTTCTTTATTTATATCACATGCAGGTTTAGCCTCTACATCACAACCCCTTCTTTTGCATATTTAAGCCTCTTAAACCCCAGCACATTAAAATGAACACAGAAAAAGAAATTATTTATTGCTTTTCTTCGCTTCGACGGTTGGTTTAGCATAGTTTAGCATAGATTAGATTGCCTTAGAGGAGAGACAATTCTCCAAGTTGCCAATCGAAGCCATGCTCAAATTTTTCTAACTAGTTCCTAATTGTTGTCAGTCCCTTCGCTCACATGCGGTTTAACACTCATAACATGCTATTAAATAAGACCTTTTACCATTTACCAAGAAGTTTATCAGTGGGCAGATTGCATGAGCAGATATCAGTGGACAGATTGCATATATCAGTGGACAGATTACATGTCATGGGACATATTGGAGCTTGATGATTATTGGTTATTTTTATTGCATTTGTATAAATATTTAAGCTCATTTATTGTCATAAAAATCCTTGTAAAGCCTTTTATGCTATTTTTTACATTTATTGTCATATGAAGCGCCTTGTAATAAACCCGACCATCCCGACCATTCACTAATTAACGAGTATCAGTGGGATGCATAAGTGGATATCATGTGGGCTGCATAAGTGGATATCAGTGGAACAGTTTTTAGTGGATAGATTGCACCAGTTGGGTATCAATGCTCAGATATCAATGGATGGACAGATTACATGAATCTTCACGAAGATTGAAGCTTTATCACTAGACGACATTTTATATTACTTATAAAGCTTTATTGGCTAATTCTTTTACATTTGTACAAATATTTAAGCCTTGTAAAGCCTTTTAGGCTATTTCCCACATTTATTGCCATATGAAGCCTTGTAAAGCCTTTTGGGCTATTTTCCACATTTATTGTATCAAGGGTTGTATATTGTACTTTACTTGTATGTATCTAAATTCTTCATTATCTTTTCTTGTAGGATTATGGAGCAATCAGCTAATGTGATGGCTATGCTAGATGACTCTGAGATCAGAGAATGGGTTTCTAATGTCACTTTGAATTTCAAAGGAAAGGAATATAGCCCCAATGGCTTTGGTAGGTGGACTCGATATCACATGGGTAGAAGAGCTTGGTTTCTTCATCAAAAGGAAAAGAGACTCTTTCTACTTATGTCAAAAAGGGAGTTCAATGGTGTTGAAGATCCATGGGATGCTACTTTCTTCAAAAAAGATATGACTTCAAGCCTTGTAGTAGGCATAATAATTCAGCGAAAAGACACCTTTGTGGATATTTTAACAAAGAGTTCAGATCCTGAAGTTGGCGGTATGCATTTTATTGTGTCAAGGAGAGACGCAAAGACCTTTGTGATGCCTCCTCCTCAACCATCAAAGTTTCCAGAGCTGCAAAGGGCATTGGAGACTCTTTCATATACTTGGGAGCAATTTCCTAGTGTGGTGGCAAAAAGGATGCATGCAAAGATAATGTTTGAATACTTTCAGGATGCAGAATATGCTCTCCATATGCAAGAATCATCACATGAAGGAGATCAAAAAGCTCAGACTTCAATGCAGGGACAAGAAGAACAGGCACACTGTCACAAACCTATAGAACATGAGCGCAAACTTCTAGAGCCAGAAATGGTGAATGTAACTAAGGATGATGAAAAACAAGCCTTGAGTGCACGGGAATTAGCAAAAATTGAAGAAGATCAAGGTCGATCCACTGCAGTTATGCTAGAAGCTCTTGCTAGCAAACCACGACATGAAATGCAAAAGGCTAGTACTGCAAGAGCCACGGTTCCAAGCAGTAAGAAAAGACATCGTCCCACTGTAGAGAAAGATAATGTGGATGAAAAACGGTCAAAAAAAGAGAAAGATGAAGAAGACTCAGAATCCGAGGCTGAAGATGATCAAGATGAACTCACATCAATTAAAAATCTTAATCTGCGTCTTAATGAAGCAGTTACAGATGATGATGTGGGATATATCTGGGGTCAAAGGATGTGGTTTGTGAATGCCAAAGATGTGGAAGCTGCAGCTCTGTTTACTAATAGCCAAAGCCTTGATATATCCTATGCAATGCAAATATACGAGGCTTTGAGAGATGGTAAGAAACCTGTGGCAAGTAATGTGGTCTTGCGCCCAATAATGTTTTGTCCAACCAAAAATAGTTTTCTGGATCAAATAACATTTACAGGGCCTACACATTTCGAGGAGATCTTCAGTCAATTCTTTAAAAACACTCTAAAAAATATTCCACATGAACAAGGCGAAGAGGCACAAGGAGAGAATATGCTAAAGGAAGTCAAGAAGGAATTTCTCCTTCATTGCAGATTCCAGTCCATTGATGGTCAACATTGGGCTTATGCTTGTAATCAGATCGCAAGGGAAGCAAAGGAGGGCAAAAGACTCACTCCAGAATAATTTGTAAAGATAAGCTCATTCCATTATTATCCTGCAACGATCTGTATATTCAAGCATGAGATTAAGTATTTGATTGAGTCTGAAAGACTTAATCATTATGTCCATGGAAAGCGTAAGATATCCTCAACATCAGAGGTCTTACAGAAGGCAAGGGTGATATGGACAACATTTGGTTCCCCAAATCCTGATTTGAAGCGAAAGGTCACAAAAGCAGACGCCGACACACTCACAAACTTTTATAATTCTTTGAGTGCAGTTGTGCCTAGGGGAACCCAAGAGCGGGAAGAAAGTATGACAAGCCTCAAGGTGGTGAGGGACAGATATGCCGACTATACTTCTATCATATTTCGTCCTGTTGAAGTGTTCAATGAGATGCTTGAAACGTGCATTGCTTGTGAGCGTGGACAGCTGACCTATGAAGCTCCTTTGTTTATCTCCGGCAAGTCAAAGGCAATGGATAAGAAGGAGTTGACGGCAAGGATGTGGAGGCCTGTAAAGTACTTACCTGATAAGTATGCATCCATGGCAGCACAAAAAATTTTAAAGAAAGAATGGTTTTTTGGAAAAAAAGACAAAGACCACTGCATGGAAGAATGCATCAATGTACAGGTGAGGCGTGATGCAGTGCATAGTGCCATCAAGTATTTGCTGTCAGAGAAACAAATTCCACTTACTCATTGTAACATTGACTATAATGTGGTGAAGCATATAGCTTCTTTGTCAACACCCAAGGTAAAGCTATGGGCAAACAGGTGGATTAAAAAGGATGAAGATGGGTCGGAAATAGTAACCTCTTATATGAGAAAAGAGATCCCACAACAGGTGGTTGCATATGTGGAAAGATTAATCAGCGAGATAAGAATGCCGACAGATATGCACCAAAGCTTTCAATTCAATGTAGAGGTTACGGCAGAGTCTGGAAAGCTTGTCAACTTCAGGGGAGTCTCAAAAGATGACTTCTTTAAGAATGAGTCAGCATGGGATAAGCCACAACTATTCTTTATCAATGAAGTTTCTAGCGATGATATCCATAACTTCATTGATAGAATAGTATATACCACCATTAGCAAAGTGGCGATTTGTAACATTGTCATATTTGTTGATAAAAAAGACAAAGAAGCCATGCAGGTTACTCTAGAGCGAGCATATTCATCAGATTTGAAGATCTATAGTGGTGTTTATGCAGCAAAGAGAGGCAAGAGAGAATGTGGCATAGCGATTCAAACTCTTGAATCATTCTTTCTGTGTATGCGGAGTCCCAACCCTGATCACTCTTTACAAAAGAACATAAGAGGGAATTCAAATAATTTGAGATTGATGCTAGAAGAGCAAGATATTCCCAGGTCCATACATTATAAAAAAAACAACTATGGAAGTCCTGCAAAAAGTGGGAGTCTCTTGCTTACCATGATGGAGAATTTGCTGCCGGCAGGTTGGGAGGTCACCTTGTGCAGGATGGGATATTTATTTGAGGATCTCCTAAGAAAAGGCAACTCCACCAATATTATTGAAAATAAGCATTTCATGGCCTATTTCCAGCTTCAAGCAGATCTAACCACAGGCTATGAAAAAGAGATAGACCACAAGGACACCGATGACATGGATGATTACCTTGAAGATCATAATGTCCCAGTTGTTGATGATGAAAAGATGGACTTACATGACCCATTCACAGAGAGGTTGGTGGATGAAGACAAATATGATGATGCCCTCTTTGATAATTATGGCTCGTAGGGTTATGAAAAAAGGCCACTACAACAATACTTAGCGGTATGAACTCTCTATTTCTCAACTAAATACAATTTTTTAAATAAGATTTAAATTTAAAGATAATGAATCTAATCTCTCATATTTGTTTACAGGCAATAGAGGGAGAAGAAATGGATGAAGTCAATACGGAGGCACTCCCTTCTACTTCAACAATGCAACCACCTCTAAATTTGATTGAAAAATCAAATTTAGCTACATTAGATAAAATGGAGAGCTCATTTCAAGTTAAGATCGTTTTGAAACGAGAACCTCAGTATTTAAGCTTTGGTAGAGAGGAGGTTTCAATCCTCTCCAATCCTTTAAAAGAGGTTAATGACAATGTTATCTTGGCCATTCTCAGGTAATGTTTATTTATTTATTGCTACTTCAATAAGCTAACATTTGTTTATTTATTCACAGTTTAGTTATATATCAGTTTCCTAGTGCAGAATGCAAATCAATTCTATGAGCTAATGTTTGTTTATTTCTTGGTGCAGTGTAGTTATTTCTCAACTTCCTAGTACAGTGCAGCATCGTGTCTACATGCTCGATGCTCTCCTTTCTTCTATTCTTAGCTCTCCTCAAAAGACTATAGAAGATGTTTGTACCTGGTTAAGCCCTTTGAATTTAGATGGGGTGCGAGTCATCTTAATGCCTTATCATGAGGCGTAAGTATCAACTCTAACCTTATTTTTACTATTTCTTTGGCAAGTTTGTGTAAAACAATAATCATTTTTATTCAGGTCGTGTAGCTCACATTGGAGTCTGATCTTCTGGGACCTTGAACTCAACCATTTATGGTTTGTGAATTCAATAGAAGGCTATCATGCCAACTCCCCAAGGTAATTATTCTCTTAATATTTTTGATACTTTCTTATTTTGTATCTTATGATCATGACATATTAATATATTTCATATGTCATGCTGGACAGTGCTGCATATCGGCTAGTATCTGCTGTCAGAACAACCACGGAGCAACAAGATCAAGTAGAATTCAAAAGACGTCTGCCAGTGGAGCAAAAAGATGGACACAGCTGTGGGTGGAGAGTCGCCTACAACTGCATGTTGTTTCTTAGAGAGATTTTTGATTTGGAGTTACCAGTCAAAATGGAATCATATACAGAAGCTGATTTGCTAGCATTTCGGGCTGAGAGTATTCAGCATCTAATTACTACCATTGGGAAACATCATGAAAATATGACTACATTGCAGCATGTATAAAACCTTATCTTTATACTTGTATACTTGTTCCAGCCTTTAATTGGGATGTATAAATCTCATAACTTTTTATATTTTCTTCCAAAAGGAGAAGAGAATGAGTTTAATGAAAGCATGCTATCTTTATACTTTTATAATTATTTAAACCATTAATTTTATTTGGGATGTGTAAATCTCATAACTTGTCTAATGAAAGCATGCTATCTTTATACTTCTATGATTATTTAAACCATTATTTTTATTTGGGATGTGTAAATCTCATAACTTTTTAAATTTTTCATCCAAGAGAAGGAGAGACTCACTCTAATGAAAGCGTGTATGAAACCTTTTTAAATTTTTGCTCCAAGCAGAGGAGAGACTTACACTAATGAAAGCATGTATGAAACCTTATCTGCTTGTTTAAGCCTTTATTTGGGATGTGTACATCGCATAACTTTTTTATATTTTTATGGCAGAAGGAGGATGTGGAGGACATAGCAAGTGAAGAAGAATACGATGTAGACTACTCCCTCAATAAGATGAGTCATAAAAATATGAATCTATTGGAGCAGATTGGAAGTTCATTCACTGTTGTTATATGTTTCGATATGCAGATCAGCTCGAAAATTAGTAGATGCTATCGACATAGTAAGGCGGCAATGTGACGTGGGGTGGTAGCAAGCTAAGGGTGTCCACTTCCGGACCACTTTCGGGTGAGTGTGACACCCGCTCGAGTGAAAATACAAAGGTTTTGCTTCGGTCTCCTATACCTCGATCGAGGTATAAGCTCCAATGAAAATCACACACGAGCACAACCGAGCCTAGCCAATACCTCGATCGAGGTACGTAGCTTTTTCACCGGACCGAGCCTGTACCTCGATCGAGGCTTGATGGCAAGCCAGCTATACATGCCACATCTACCTCGTTCGAGGTATTGTGGCAATCCAGCTCAACCTCGATCGAGGTCAGGTGGCATGTCCAGCATACCTCGATCGAGGTATGAGCCATCCGACAGGGCAGCCAACAGGGCGGATGACATACCTCGATCGAGGTATGCTGGACACATGACTTGGCATCCCGCTTCTGCCAACACACCACGATCGAGGTATCGTGGCATGTCAAAACCTCCATCGACGTGGATGTACCGAGATGTATGGGCATGTCACAATACCTCGACCGAGGTATGGTGGCATGTCACAATACCTCGATCGAGGTATCGTGGCATGGCAATACCTCGATCGAGGTAGATGTAAATTGATGTATGGGCATGTCAAGAATACCTCGATCGAGGTATTGTGGCATGCCAACGAGATGTATGGTTATGTCAAAAATACCTCGATCGAGGTATCATGGCATGCCAATACCTCGATCGAGGTATATGTGCCGGGATGTATGCGCATGGAAAGAATACCTCGATCGAGGTAGGTAAACCCTAATTTTTATTATAAAAGGAGAGCGACCCCCCTCATTCCGCATACCTCGATCGAGCTCTGCCTCATTCACCGATTTCGGATTTGCCGGACTTCGACGGAAAAGCGCGAGCGACGGAGAGCGACGAACGGACATCGACATCGACGAAGCGGGAGAGTCCAGGTTGGCATTTTCTTTTATGTAGCATTTTCTTTTATGTAGAATTTGATTTAATTTTAGTTTAAAAGAAAAATTATAAAATGCATTTTAATGTTTTTCTGAAATTTATGAATTACGGGATTTTTTATTTAAAATGTGAAAATTAAATTTTTTTTTAAATAGAGCTTTTTTTAGTAAATAAAAAAACGTTGATATTATTAATTATAAAATATTTATAAATTTGAAATGTATTTGTAAATTTTTTTTTAATTTTTAAATTACGACATTTATAATTTAAAATGTGAAAATTTTAATTTTAAAAAACGTAATTTAAAATTTTAGTTTATAAGAAAAATTATAAAATGCATTTTAATGTTTTTCTTAAATTTATGAATTACGAGATTTTTTATTTAAAATGTGAAAATTAATTTTTTTTTAAATAGAGCTTTTTTTAGTAAATAAAAAAAGTTCATATTAATAATTATAAAATATTTATAAATTTGAAATGCATCTGTAAATTTTATTTTTTAATTTTTAAATTACGACATTTATAATTTAAAATGTGAAAATTTTAAATTTAAAAAACGTTTAATGAGGCATTTTTTATTAAAAATGTGAAAATGTTAAATATTTCTGTTTTTTTTATGTAGCATTTTCTTTTTGGTAGAATTTAAAAGAGAAATAATAAAAAATTTTAGGTTAAAAGAGAAATAATAAAAATTTTCTAAATTTGAAATGCAATATAATGTTTTTTTAAAATTTATGAATTACGATATTTTTTATTTAAAATGTGAAAATGAAATTGTATTTTCAAAATAGAGCTTTTTTAGTAAATAAAAAAACGTTCATATTAATAATTATAAAATATTTATAAATTTGAAATGCATTTGTAAATTTTTTTTAAATTTTTGAATTAGGAGTTCTATATTTCTGTTTTTTTAATGTAGCATTTTCTTTTTGGTAGAATTTAATTAAATTTTAGTTTATAAGGAAAATTATAAAAATTTTCAAAATTTATAATGCATTTTAATGTTTTATTGAAATTTGTAAATTACGACATTTTTTATTTAAAATGTGAAAATGAGATTTTTTTTTGTTAAATAGAGCTATTTTTATTAAATAAAAAAACGTTCATAGGAATAATTTTTAAGTATTTATAAATTTGAAATGCATTTGTAATTTTTTTTTAATTTTTGAATTACGACATTTAAAATTTAAAATGTGAAAATTTTAAATTTAAAAAACGTTTAATGAGGCATAAGACTCGCTCGACTTATCAAATTAATAAGACATTTTGTATAAGACTCGCTCGACTTATCGAATTAATACACAAACATAAACCTACTAGTCAACTATTGGAGTTGGACATTAAAGATTGACTAGTGACATGGTTGGTGACCAAAGCTTGAAGTTGACTAGACACTTTGGGACAAGCAAGTTCTTTAGAAGGAAACTAGGTTTAAGCTTGGGTAATCATCCCTAATATATTGGGAAATTACTAATGATAAATCATCCTTTAACTATTTGGCAATTAGTAAGGATCGATTCTACTAGGAAATATGTTGAAGGCATATGTCCCCTATTAGTCAATAGATTGATTAGACTAAGCATGCATGATAAGGCTATAGCTTGGAAATGCCTAGATAGTGGCTTAGTCCAAATCTTCAATATCCCTTAAGAAGACATGAAATAGTGGCTTAGACCTTAAGAAGACATGGAGTTACAAATGTCTAATTCTTCTAAGTTATGCATAGACTCTAGCATAACTGAAAAAAGAATATTACAAGATTGAGAATATTTGGATGGGTCTTCAAGAACTCGAATATTACGGTCTGTGCCTATAAACTGTTTGAGATTCTTATGCTATCACTATGGCATGCTTTAGATCTAGCACTTTGATCATGTTTGTTGTCTAGTTCCATAATTCATCTACTTCTCTTATATGTATAAGAAGAAAGAAATACGCCATAGAGAAACTGAAAGTTTAACTAGAATACCTAACATTCATTGCACATGGGACTCTAGTGGATCTATATTCATTCCACATTCATGCTAATATATGCAAGTGTTTTGATCAACTATAGACCTAAGTTCAAATAGAGCCTGTTAATGACTGAATCTCTCCTAATCATCCCTTAATGATCATAGATAAGAGACTTAAGAGAGAGAGAACTCCATAACCTTCAAGAGTCGACATTTTAGGCATCCCATTCCATGTTGTTTGCTACATGGCAGCTCGCCATGTGGCACACATACATCCCTTTTTGCACCGTAGGGAAACCTATGACTAATGTTAACAACATTTATCTTGTCTTTTAGAAACGACTAAGATGTTTTCCCAAAAAGACTTTGTATCAATAATCACGTGAACCACCTCATAACCAAAATAGTGCGGATGCTACATATCTCCTTTCCCTCGTTGAAACTATGTCACACATGGAATGTCAACCACATGCTCAAGGAATTATATGCTAGTTTCATTGTAAGCAAGGGTGGTCTCTTTCTTGCTAGTCCAACCATAGGCAATGGTGATGCTTATTACTTGAGCTCAACCAAAATTAACATTAGTTATCGTATGCAACCCTTCCCATTGCATAGGGACATCCAAGGATTTAATTTTCAAAGTTTTTGAATCCTCTTCTAGGGATCTTGTGCCCTTTGTTGTTGCTACGTATGTGGATGATCTCATTCCAAAACTATTTTTACAACTAGAAGTCGAGTGAGTCTTATACAAAATGTCTTGAACCAAGTAATGATCTATAGGAATGGCCAGTAGTTGAGGTGGATTGCCCAACCAAAATAGATAATATTGAAAAGGCTTAATTATTTTCTTAAAGTTCTCGCTTTAAAAGGTCTGTAGTGTGAACCCGCTCTCATTTTTAATGTGTAGTCCGAGAAATACTAGATGCGCCTTGCTTGTGTATCGTTCAAAGTAATGTATTAGGTATCCTTCTATCTCCTCCATATCTATTGCAAACCCAAGGCAGTAAAGCATTCAAAGAAGGTCTTATTAACCAAACCTCTCCACTATCTGTCCTTAGTATAGGGGCCATTAGTGGACAATGTGGTCCTTACACCACATGTGGAAAAGTTTCATATTGGATAAAAAGTGAAAAAAGGGAAACATATAAGGAGAAAATATTTGAGACATCTAAGTTTTAAAATGCAACGACTAGAGTGAAAAAATTCTAATCAAAATTAAGAATTATTAATAATATTGATTAATATTGAGCCACACATTTGGCCCATCTACCGGTCGGTAGGTGCATAGGATCTACCTCATCAAGGAGTACGTACAAATAGTTTTCATTACGTAAATAGATTATAAGTCATATTGAATAGAATATTATTTTCATTACCCAAATAGAATATTAATTTCCATGTGTTTTTTTTGTGCATGCGCCAGCTAGCGCACAGGTTCTAGCACCACTATTCGTATGCAGATAGAGATGCTGAGAGCTGAGATGAGGACACTGCAGGATGCTAGGGCACCCCCTCACTTGGTTGCGAGCCTGGATTCAGTTATTGAGGCTCTGAGTCGATTGGAGACAGTTGAGGACGTTGTGGATAGCTTTCAGGCACAGGCCGAGGCGGAGATCACTGGTGGTGGCTTGGATTGGAGAGCGATTCGACAGTTGTTTGAGCGGGAGTCACATCACAGGGAGGCCTTGGATGACATGTTTTGGGATGGTCACACCGAGGGCCAGCGACCACGATCAGGGCTCCCCTTGCATATTTTACGGTGTAGGCACCCCATCATAGCAGCACACATTTATCCGAGATATCTTGCTGCGAATGGTGGTCGGTTGCCTCACAACCGCCAGATAGCGAGGTCGTTTGCCATGCAGCTTTATGCTGAGTTTGTCCTTGGTCATCGGGTGGACTACCTCAGTACCCGTCCATGATCAGGAGCGGGACGTGGTAGGATGGGGCAATAGGAGCGTCAGATTGTAGGTGTTCTCGGCGTCGACGCGAGGGACCAGAGTTGCACACCATCCCTGCACCGGCATTGCGAGCGGTGGGAGGATAGATTAGAGGGGATGTTCATTCAGTGGCATCATCCTTGCAGCACATGGTCTCGGCCCTATCGAGATCTATTGCGATTCCACCTCCCCCACCTCGATCATCGATGGAGCGTCCCACATCTACACCACCTCCCACATCTACGGCGCCTCAGCACGAGTTGGAGGCTCGAGACAGACGGATTGCAGTGTTGGAGGCTGTGTTGGCCGAGTCTAGGGACGAGGTTAGTTATTTTGATTATGTTAGTTTATTTTTTTGTAGCGTGTTTTGAACTGAAGTTTTTTGGTTAATTCTCACCATGTACGCGACATGTTTGCATTGCAGGCACATCAGATGCGTCAGGAGATGGAGTCTCGCGTATGACTCTTGCAGACAGATTTGGAGGAGCAGAGGATTCGGACATGCATAGCATACCATCGCGCAGAGCACTATATCTTGCAGTTGAGGCATATTAGTCGTGATCCGTCGCGCCATAGGATCGACCCCAGTGTGGCCCTATACCCTGCTCCTCCTGTAGATGTGTCGACTAGGACACCGATAGACGCAGCAGTCGTAGCGAGGCTTCCTACTGCCACTTGTGTCCTCTGCCACGAGGACTTTGACACCGTAGGGTGGTTTGGACTAGGGTGCGGCCACATCGCACATCTCCACTGCATGACTCGCCACATGGTGGCACGTTCAGTGTGCCCTGTATGCTTTGCCGACATTGATGTGGCGACATACAGAGGTCTGGGCATGGATGATCTATATCCTGGTCATCGTCAGGCTGTTGATCCATTGCCCGTGTAGTCCTGACAGAGCACTACAGGGAGGAGGCACAGAGAGCATTGCTGATGCAGGAGGGTGCGGATACATCGGTGGTTGCATCATGCATTCCACGACGCTTTTCGTACGGTGACTTCATGCCAGGTGACGAGGCACGAGCGGAGGAGGCACGTCGGATTGAGCGAGAGGCAGAGCTGCAGACATCATTGCAGCAGTGGGTGGAGCAGCAGCTAGGGCGGGGCCGAGACCAGCGTATTTCACATGTAGACACGATTACTCGCGCTGGATTTGAGGCACGAGTATTCGCAGATGCACGGCTATGGGAGCTGAGACGCATGTACATAGAGGAGGCGAGGGATGCAGAGATGGTAGCAGTGGCGCGTGCAGCATGCCCTCCTCTTCATCAGGATGAGGCTGGCCCATCTCATGCAGGTGATGAGGCTGGCCCATCTGAGCCGGCATTGCCTGAGGGCACACAGCGGACGGTTGGGCAGCGAGTCATACAGGAGCCACGTCAGCGTTCCACTAGAGGATCATATGTAGAGTTATCAGATTCAGATTCAGATTGATTGTTTAGGCTTCACACGTTTCTTGTATAGGGATGCACTTTTGCAGCATGATGATGATGATGTATAGATTCATTTTGGTACTTTCATGATATTGTTCCCACTTTTATGATGTATGAGCATTTTCGTACTTTCATGATGTTCTTCACACTTTGTTTATCTCAGTTTATCTCAGTTTATAGTTTGTTTAATACATAAGGTATTTAAAAAAGAATGCCATGTGAAGTAATTGTAAACATTAAACATTAATTGCAAACATTAAACATTAAACATATCAAAATTCATCTTATTTTGGATGAAAATTTTATTTTGCTGATAAAAGTTTTTCATTTTTTAAACAAAAATTTTATTCTATTCATGTTTGTCAATAAAGTGTGTTTCAAAATCCAAATTTTCATCAATTTTTCAAAAAGACAACTATTGTCATATTCATGCTTCCAAATCTAGCCTTCCGATCTTAATATCAAAATATGTTGAAATTCAACCATTTGATAAACTAATTTGTATAAAAAGAAAATTACTTTTTTTAGACAATGCCATAGCCCAATGTAAAATTGTTTCATCAAATGAAATTAGATATTAAAGTAACATCAATTTTACCAACTTTCAATTTATGCTTACTACAAAAAGTATTCTAGAAATGTATATTGGTACAAAACTTATCCATGACTCCGAGGGCAATGTTGTTACCTATGTGTAAATCAATTGATAAAAATTTCTTTCAACACCAATGAACTTGAGGGAATGTGTGATCTAGAGATACTTAAACAACATGACAAAAGGAAAAAATTCTAGAAATCACCAATGTGTGGACATGCTTAGTTTGTAGGGTGTAGAAATTCTTTTATATGGATTTGATATGGGCACTTGCATAGAAAACGATTGGTATTTCAAAGAAAAAGCTCTAGCAACTCTCTTAGTTGAATGAAGCAGTTTCTTCTCCTTTGCAATTTGTCATGTTTTTTAAATTAAAGGAGAGAATACTTTTTGCAAATGGTAATACTAGACATTTTTAGGTTCTGCAATAAAATATAAGTAATATTTTATGCATTCTTTTTTCACAATTCTAGTTTTTTAATATTATTGACATGAAGCGTATATTTTGTCCCTACAATTTTTAAAAAATATAAAATTTTTGGGGATTTTTTTCAAAAATGGAGTTAGACTTGTCCTTTGCATGATTTTGCTGTTATTTATTACGACTCAGTGTTTAATTTGTCTCTTATTGTTAACAATACTTGTGCTAATTGGTGATCAAAGAAAACAAGACCTAATTATTTGTCATATTCGAACCACAATCGCATGTGCCTTCCAAATCACAATCGCATATGCCTTCCAAGTTTCTAAGGACTATTTCAATTTCCTTAATATGACATTTGCCAATGCACAAGGACAGTGGTTTATGTACAAGAGAAAGGATTGGCGGTTGGTATAAGGAAAAGTGTTGGTATTTGGTTTATGTAAAAAGAAAGGGTTGTTGCACAGGCTATGCACCAAAAAAATATACACATATTAACAATCCCACTTCTCCCTTTTAAACTCCACTTATGTATGGGAGTACAAGGAAGGTGTGACATGTTAGGCCACAATTTAATTTTACTATTTTCTTTTGACTTTGGTGGTACGCTAACGTGTAGTCGTGCTAGTAGGGATTGCTTCTATGTCGTGCAAACCAAATCAGTTGGAGACCAAATCTTGCGTGGATGTACGTCTAGGGTAGCCTGAGAGGCGTGTGAAGTTTCGTCCCCAACAGGGTTTAGGATTTAGGGTCCAGGGTTTCGGGTTCAGGGTTTGGGGTTTAGCCGTGCTAGTAGGGATTGCTTCTACGTGGCACAAACCAAATCAGTTGGAGACCAAATCTTGCGTGGATGTACGTCTAGGGTAGCCTAAGAGGCGTGTGAAGTTTCGTCCCCAACAGGGTTTAGGATTTAGGGTCCAGGGTTTAGGGTTTAGGGTTTAGGGTTTAGCCGTGCTAGTAGGGATTGCTTCTACGTGGCGCAAACCAAATCAGTTGGAGACTAAATCTTGCGTGGATGTATGTCTAGGGTAGCCTAAGAGGCGTGTGAAGTTTCGTCCCCAACAGGGTTTAGGATTTAGGGTCCAGGGTTTAGGGTTTAGGGTTTAGGGTTTAGCCGTGCTAGTAGGGATTGCTTCTACGTGGCGCAAACCAAATCAGTTGGAGACCAAATCTTGCGTGGATGTACGTCTAGGGTAGCCTAAGAGGCGTGTGAAGTTTCGTCCGCAATAGGGTTTAGGATTTAGGGTCCAGGGTTTAGGGTTTAGGGTTTAGGGTTTAGCCGTGCTAGTAGGGATTGCTTCTACGTGGCGCAAACCAAATCAGTTGGAGACCAAATCTTGCATCGATGTACGTCTAGGGTAGCCTAAGAGGCGTGTGAAGTTTCGTCCCCAACAGGGTTTAGGATTTAGGGTCCAGGGTTTAGGGTTTAGGGTTTAGGGTTTAGCCGTGCTAGTAGGGATTGCTTCTACATGGCGCAAACAAAATCAGTTGGAGACCAAATCTTGCGTGGATGTATGTCTAGGGTAGCCTAAAAGGCGTGTGAAGTTTCGTGCCCAACAGGGTTTAGGATTTAGGGTCCAGGGTTTAGGGTTTAGGGTTTAGGGTTTAGCCGTGCTAGTAGGGATTGCTTCTACATGGCGCAAACAAAATCAGTTGGAGACCAAATCTTGCGTGGATGTACGTCTAGGGTAGCCTAAAAGGCGTGTGAAGTTTCGTGCCCAACAGGGTTTAGGATTTAGGGTCCAGGGTTTAGGGTTTAGGGTTTAGTCGTGCTAGTAGAAATTGTAAAAATGTATGCATTTGTCCTTCCACGTGGCGCATACCAAATCAGTTGGAGACCAAATCTTGCATGGATGTATGTCTAGGGTAGCTTAAGAGGCATGTGAAGTTTCGTCCCCAACAGATAAGTCCACGTGCGTATTTCATTAGTACGTGCGCCATTTTTCATACGTAGTCACGAGTGCTAGTAGGGATTATAAAAATGTACGCAACTGTCCTTCCATGTGGCGCATACCAAATCAGTTGGGCACCAAATCTTGCGTGGATGTACGTCTACGGTAGCCTAAGAGTCGTGCGAAGTTTCATTTCCAACAGATAAGTCCACACGCGTATTTCGTTAGTACATGCGCCATAGCTCATACGTAGTCGTGCTAGTAGGGATTGCAAAAATGTACGCATTGTACCTTCCACGTGGCGCATACCAAATCAGTTGGGCACCAAATCTTGCATGGATGTACGTCTACGGTAACCTAAGAGCCGTGCAAAGTTTAATCTCCAACAAATAAGTCCATGCATATTTGGTTAGTACGTGCGCCATTTCTCACACGTAGTCATGCTAGTAGGGATTGTAAAAATGTACGCATTATACCTTCCACGTGGCGCATACCAAATAAGTTGGAGAACAAATCTTGCGTGGATGTATGTCTAGGGTGGCCTAAGAGTCGTGCGAAGTTTCATTCCCAACAGATAAGTCCACACGCGCATTTCGTTAGTACATGCACCATAGCTCATACGTAGTCACGAGTGCTAGTAGGGATTGTAAAAATGTATGCATTGTACCTTCCACGTGGCGCACACCAAATCAATTCAGACCAAATCTCGCGTGGATGTATGTCTAGGGTGGCCTAAGAGTCGTGCGAAGTTTCATCCCCAACAAGCAAGTCCACATGTGTATTTCGTTAGTACGTGCGCGAATTTTCTTAGTCACGTTTTTAAAATATCCTAATGCACAAAACAAATTACAACATTACTACTAATAAACAATTTTTTGTATTACAAGCACAACAAATCCCATTGAGAAGACATCGGACATCATGTTAAAAATAGAATCTAATACAATGATGTGTATGAACGTGTACACAGCCATCATAGTGAAATACAAAATATGAGTCCATGAAAATTACAATGGTACGGTCACACAGTGAGCCTATACATATCGAATACAAAAAAGTGTAATCAACTAGTGATACCCAATAAAAATCAATCTGATCAATTGATGATCCCAAAAAATAGGATATGTAATGTGCTACTCCTCAGGATCAGCTCTCATGCCAATAGTTGCAAGGATGCTCTCGTGATCTGCCACTGCAAGGCGCCATCGTGGAGTGGACGTCGCCTTGCGAGTGCGAACACGACTCAAAGTAATCTTGATCCCAACAACAAGATGAGAATACATGTATGCCTCCCGATCCGCCATGTACTCCTGGAACTCAATATAGCGACCACGCCTCTGTATCTGCTGAAAATAGTGGCCACCGACGATCATGCTATGAGCATTGAAGTGCATCCCATGCCCATCCACTGTATCCTCATTCAGCACACTCTTTAGCATAGAGCATCGCAACAAGTAATAATCCACACCCTCCTCATTGCCCTCCGAAGCAATAACCGCGAAGATATCACCAATACGCAAAATATCTGTAAGCTGGTCATAATCTCTAGAGGAACTGAATCCCGCATCCTGATCATCATGTATCTCCTCCCAAGGCTGGAAGGGAGAAAGCACTCGCCGTACCCATGGATCGGCCCATGGTATCATGGAGCACCCTCCCCAATCATCATCAATGCATGCAGAGCAAAAACATGCAAACCGTCGAGAAAAGATCGCGGGGTGAGACTCACCTACGCTCCTGATGGAATGGAAATCAAGAGTGCCAGGCACAGAATGACAATCAAAAGGCCTCGACCGATCAAGACTCCCAATGTCCACGCACCAAAAATACCGGCTCACCACCCTATCGTCACGCGACTGAAACGAGGACGTAGCACTAGTGGATAAGTGCTGGCTGCACCACCGCACCACATCATGTGCATCCTTGAAGCGATCGGCACTGTGACGCAACTGGTATCGACGCAAAGCACGCTTCACGCAAGCATCTGCACCATCGTGCTCTCCCTTACCGTGCCCTGTCTCGAAGTAGCTCCATGTGATCGGAATGCCTGTCTCACGGTGCCATCTGCAGAACCAATAAAACTGTCTAGCGGATTTGAACTGACCGCCGCAACCGTCTGACCAGATCCAGCGCCGCTGCCATGTGACACCATGATCCCTCAAGAAACTATCATGCAAAGTGAAGCAATGCTACACAAAATGGGCATCATGCGATCGATCATCACTAATGTAGAAGTGATACTCTCGCACAATGATGCGTGAGTCCATGGTGCTATCAATGCCATCCACATGAGCCTGTGCATGACGATAGCTAATGTGCACAAATATAGCAACCTACAATATGGCATTGAAAAAAAAATATGAATATTGAAATAATTCAATATAATGAGGCGGGGAAAAAATCAATACTCAATCACACGTCACCTGTTCGGAGAAATAATACTCCGATTGGATCTCATGCTGTGGTGCAAAGGTGTAATTCTCCGCAAAGTCCACCACTGAGACAACCACCCCTGTAGGAAATGTCCTCAAACATGCACGAAACTGACGATCCTCCCATTTCGCAGTGTGCGAGTGGCGTATGTAGCGGTACAGCTTCCCTCGAAAACAGTCAATGAATACAACACGTGGTGTCTCCTTCCCCACAAGCTGCAACCTCCTCGACTATGCACCACCATCTAATGTCAAGGTACAGTACTTATACTGCTGCCAACGAACCATCTGCACATCACAAGTATCTAGTGCAACTCGTGGCACTCTGGCAAAGTCACCACACAAAGTACACGTGCCTTCCACACAATCAAGGGAGTGGAATAAAGCATCACCATCTCGTGTACACAATATGGAATGAATGAAGTCGCGAGGGCTAGTAGGAACCACTCCCCTATGACCATCAAGGGAACGGAATACGTCATACATCAATCCAAAATCCACATGGTAGCGACAACAGCATGTGTCACGCTCCTGAGAGCATCGCACAAACCATGGCCTGCATCGCTCAAATGACCTCTGCCCAATCTTGAACTCCGGGTGCGCCTCTACAAACTGAGTGTACAACTCAGTCTGGGTACACTCCAAAAAACATGCACCATGCTCAATGTACACACCGCGTGACACCCTCTTCCGCAATGCCTTCTTGAACACCGGGGATGCTCTGCAATGCTCCTCCCAAAACTGTTGTATGAAGGACCTAGTGGAATCATCCAACAATCGATCGCTGCGAGGTGCACGACCACTCGAAGCCCAAAGAGCATCAGTCTCACTATCCTCTAGACTCTGCCTCCTAATGATGCCTGCTCGCAATGTGCGCAGTGCAATCTGAAGAAGACGTGAAGCGGTACGCACATGGCCTATCATATGAGGTCTACTAATGGCAGCCACAATAGCACGACGTGCTGCCAAGGCATCACTGGAGTTCCTATGCTTAATAGAAGCATAGGAATGTCGAACACTGCTAAGGACCTCGCTAGATACAACCCTATCTCTACGTGCACCAAGACCAGCAAGCCTCCTACACTCTACCAAGTTAGGGTGATCAATCAGGGATGTAAGAAGAGAAGACTGCGAAGCTGGCGTGAGGTCACAAAAAAAAGACTGCACAATCTTGCTAGCACGACGACGGATAGTGGACTTCGGCAAGTCATGTCGTGAAGCAACACTGCTGTTGCAAGGTGGGGCAACGGGATCAATGGGAGATGGTAGGGTGGACGGGGGAAGGGAGGCGCCAAGCAGAGTGGGGGGAGGGGGAGGGGGAGGGGGAGGGGGGAGGGTGGAGGGGGAAGAGGTAGAGGTGGAGGCAAAAATGTAGGTGGCTAGGGGAAGGGCGGAGGCTAGAGGTAGGGGAGTGGATGAGCAAGGGGGGACAATGGAGGTGGGGGTGGGGGTGGAGGTGGGATGTAGAGGTAGAGCTGGAGGTGGATCAGTGGTGGCAACGCGAGCTCGAGCTCTAGAGGCTCTCTTGCGCTCACGAGCCTTCCGCTTGCGCTCCTCATCAATGAGATTTGGGGGGGGGTTCCTACATCTTTCACGTCTACTAGCTCTACGGCTTTGAGAACCCATTCTCAATGAAAGTAGGATGGAAGGTGTGACAAAGTGATGAGGAGGCAAGAATGGCTAAGAATGGGTGAAATGAACCAAAACGTGGTGTCTTATAGAGAGCCTCAACTCATCCACTAGATTGCTCTTAGATTGCTCTTCATTATTATCGGTGGAGAGGTGCTAAGATTGATACTAATTGGCTTAGTTTTGGTGGAGAGGTCTGCTATGCCCAGAGCCGTGATCAGAGCTTATACCTCGATCGAGGTATTTAGTGCATTGCGCATGCATGTATGTATGAACCTCGATCGAGGTATCTGTATGTCTCCTCGGTCACATACCTCGAACGAGGTAATGTATGCCTCACCCATCATATGTACCTCGATTGAGGTATTGTATGCATCGCACATCGTCATGTGTATACATCTGGCTGATGTGGCACCATGCATGGTCATGATGTGGTAATATAGTCTCTTCCTGCATGGTCATGATGTGGTACTGGGCATGACGAGTTGGCATTCATGAGGTGGTAGATGACATGGCAAATTGAGGTGGAGGGATTGGTGACGTGGCCAGGAGAGGAGGTATGCCAAGGTGGTATTATGTGATCACATGGCTGATGATGTGGAATGATGAGGTGGCACATGTGGCAGCACGTGTGGTAGCACGTGTGGCAATGTAAGGTGACATGGCAAGGAGTGATGTCACATCTACTTGATGAGATGGCACCACGTGGTCTAACAACGTGGCATGGTTTTGATGACTCAGCCTTCCACATGGGCAGCATGCAGACTCCAAAGGCTTGCCACTAGGACCGGTGATGCTCCTAGCCTACCTCACCAAGCCTAATACCAAGCCTACCTTGTCTTGGTATTAGGCTTGGGTGGCCCTTTTTCACCCACAAAAGGGAGATTTCACTCTTGGAGGCCATATCGTACGTTTCCCTTGCTCAAATTTAACCAAAATTTTTTCCTCTTATTCATCATGCAGAGGACTAAAAATATTGACATTTTTGAAATGTTTGGTTATGTTTGAGAATTACTAGATTTATTTTTAATATTCTTTATTGATCCTCTGAGGAGTAAAAGTAAAAATTAAACTTCAATCTTCCTAAATCTAACCGTTGGATTTGGGATTTGATGATTCAACCACACACCCTTATGTGCCTACTAACCTTCCACCGAATTGGATTTGCTTAATTATTCAAAATACTAAAAAAATGTGGTGTGCTACTAAAATGCATGTATTTTATGACTTTATTTATTATAAATAATTATTTATAATTAGATAAATCATTCAAAAAATTACCAATAAATCAAGTTAAGCTCTACATAATGCAAAGAGACCACTTACAAAGTTTCAATAACATTTAATCTAAAATGAGTGAGAAATTTAGAATTTTATATGACACTCTTTGTTCGTGACAAACGTGTGACCACCCTGGAACCATGCCGTGTGACACAAAGAAATTTTTTGTGTGTGCATCGAATTTTCGATCAGACTATACGATTGTGTGCACAATAGAAGTGTGATGTTGTGTGAGAAGACTTCAAAGACTAGATCCATAGGGAAGTAGGTGAGATTTGCATTTTTGTGTGCTAAAAAGCTTGTTTTTCCACCTCCTTAGGATTGGGGAGTGAACAAAAAGTGGACACCCTTAGCTTGCTACCACCCCGTGGCACAACAAATAGAGTATATAACATGTCAGGTATCACATCAAGATAATAGCCACATCTATAATTGTGAATGGAGGGTGGGCTATAATTGCTTTTTGGTACTTGGTCAAATTTTTGAGATGCAAAATGACACCACACTATCAACATATACGGATTTGCATCTCTATGCATTTATAACATGTACCATTCGAGCAATCATTGATTGCGAAATGAATGCCATCAAAGAGTCAAAGAGGATAGATGACCTCAACTCTACAAACATGGCTTCATTAAAAGAATTGGGAAGCTCTTTTAATGTTAGGGTTATGATTCAACATAGACCTCAGTATCTTGAATTTGGGGGAGAAGAGATTTCAATTCTCTCTAGAGCTTCAAATGAGGTCAATAACAACGTTATGATGGCCATTCTCAGGTTTGATACAAACTTTTTCTCTACTTGATAATTCAATATTTTGATTTAATCTAATAAGCTAATAAGCTAATATTCATTTATTTTGATTAAATCTAATAAGCTAATATTCATTTATTTGTTGGTGCAGTATAGTTATCTCACGATTTGGTAGAGTCGTACAAAATCGTGCGTATATGTTGGATTCCCTCCTTTCTCCTATACTTAGCGATAGCAGAAAGACAATAGCCGATGTTTGTAAATTATTACAGCCTTTACATTTACATGGCGTGCGAGTCCTATTTATGGCATATCATGAGATGTAAGTATCATGGCAACCTTTATTTTCATCTTATACTGGCAACATTGTGTTAAATAATAATGGTTCTTAATTATTCGTGTAGGGAACATTGGAGTCTGGTGGTTTGGAACCTTGAAGACAACTATTGTTGGTTTGTTAACTCGATTGCAGGCTTTCATGGCTCAGTGCAAACGTAAGTATTATATTAATCTGTTGTTACTTCTATATTATGTACCTTATGTGATAGATACACTAAGTTTTTTTAATATGTCACGATGAGCAGGTCGATTGAGAAGTTGGTATCTGCTATCAGAGAAACAGGACAGTACAAAGACTCGGTAGACTTCCAAAAGCGTTTAGTAGTAGAGCAGGAAGATGGGCATAGTTGTGGGTGGAGAGTTGCCTACAACTGCATGTTGATTTTCAAAGAAATTTTCTCACTTAAGCCACAGATCTCATCAGAAGACTCTTTGGAGCTCAAATATTCAGAGGAGGATATATAATTGTTTAGGGCTGAAATCATTCGAGACCTAATTGCTGCCATTAGAATACAACGTGCAACTGAAGCAATACCAGAGCTTCCCTTTAAGGAAGAGGAGACTGAGTCTACTATGAAAGCACTGCATACTACAGAAGAAGTAGAGACCCAATGTACACCTACAGCACCACAGCCTCCACTGGAAGCATCAGAAGAGTTGCCACCGCCTCCGCTTGCATTTAAGGAAGAGGATAGTGAGTCTACTCCGAAAGCACTACATACTACAAAAGAAGTAGAGACCGAGTGTACATCTACAGCACCACAGCCTCCATTGGAAGCATCCGAAGAGTTGCCAGAGTCTCCACTAGAAGCATCACAAGAGTTGTGATGCATGTATGATGTTGTGTTTGTAGTTTTTGTTGATTATACACCAATTTGTGACTTATTACTTAAGTGGCATAATCATGATATTTATATAATTTCTTTATGCACACAATTTCATGATATGAATGTGTGATGATGTGATTATTTGGAAATAAATCCTTGTGTGATGAGAATTCTGATATGAATATGTGATGATGTAATATTTGTAATATATTTATTTCATGCACACAATTTTATGATATGAATGTGTGATGATGTGATTATTTCAAAATAAATCCTTGTGTGATGAGAATTTTGATATGAATATGTGATGATGTAATATTTGTAATATATTTCTTCATGCACACAATTTTATGATATGAATGTGTGATGATGTGATTATTTGGAAATAAATCCTTGTGTGATGAGAATTTTATTCAGTTGGACAGTCTCCACTCACTTAAAGTAGAGCATTCGCAATGCTTCTCTCACTTTATTCCAACCCTTATCCTTATCATCTCCACTCACTTAAAGTAGAGCATTCAATCTCCACTCGCTTTATTCCAACCCTTATCATAGTGAACACATCGTGCCACTCACTTTATTCCAACCCTTATCCTTATCGTAGTGAACACATCGTGCCTTAGTGCACTTGTATTCTTCCATCCTAGTCCTTCCACAAACACTCTCTTATTTCTTACATCCTAGTCCTTCTGAGTAACTTGTATTCTTCTATCCTAGTCCTTCCGCAAACACTCTCAGAGTCTTCTTTCATCCATCCTGATAACCAAGTATTCTTCTATCCTAGTTCTTCCACAAACACTCTCTTCTTTCATCCATCCTAGTGCTTCTCATTAACTTGTATTCTTCTTGTATGCTTCTATGTATGCTTCTATCCTAGTCCTTCCGCAAACACTCTCAGAGTCTTCTTTCATCCATCCTGATAACCAAGTATTCTTCTATCCTAGTTCTTCCGCAGACACTCTCTTCTTTCTTGCATCCTAGTGCTTCTCATTAACTTGTATTCTTCTTGTATTCTTCTATCCTAGTCCTTCCGCAAACACTCTCAAAGTCTTCTTTCATCCATCTTGATAACCAAGTATTCTTCTATCCTAGTTCTTCCACAGACACACTCTTCTTTCTTGCATCGTAGTCCATCTCCCTTTATTTATCATCTCCCCACCCATGGATGTCCTTGGCATTGTCGAAGACGTGGAGTTCGGAATTAACAATCTCAAAGAATGGATTGCTGACCAAGGAGCACAGAGAGAGGCCAGAATTCGACAAGGTTCTCCTTTGACACACATGGAGAGAGAGGAATTTGCTGCACAAAGGCACGCAGAGAGGGAGGAGACTCTCAAGATAGCAGACAGTGAAAGACTTCTAAGACATATGATAAAAGCACGACAAGATCTATTAGACTTCTTAAGTAACCTGCGTTATCGCAGCTCTCGTCATGGGCGATTTGATGTGGATGCTGAGAGAACAATAAGAGCCTCTCAGAGAAATTATAAAGAAACAATTTGTGATTGCTTAAACTTCTTCTTCACATGTAATTATGTTGAGGATACAGCTGTGGAGGCAGTGAAGGATTGGGTTGTTGAGAAGATAAGAGAGACCAATGATGAGATCTTCTAGACTTAGATAAGAGAGACTGTATTAAGGTGTTTTTTGACACCATATGGCTTTGTATTAAGGTGTATTAAGGTGTTTTTTGACACCATATGGCTTTGTATTAAGGTGTTTTTTGACACCATATGGCTTTGAGTAATATGATCTACTTCTTGTACAAATGTGATGTTAAGATGATGTTAAGAGAGACTGTATTAAGGTGTTTTTTGACACCATATGGCTTTGAGTAATATGATCTACTTCTTTACAAATGTGATGTGCTCTTTTTTGAAATGTACTCTAGTTTTCATAACATGTCATGCCATTTTTTCTAATTTGATTTTTTAAAATCTTACTTTTTTGTCTCTTTTAACAATGTGATGTACTCTATTTTTAACATCTCACGTCATTTTTTCTAATTTGATTTTTTTAAATCTTCATTTTTGACTCAATGTTTTGTTTTATAAGAGCCTCTTTTTTTGAAATGTTTTATCCAGAATTATCTCACAAAATGAATTTGGACAGTGCAAGAGTCCAAAATTAATGAAATAGGTGTTATCTGCAGCTAACAAGTCAGTGACATAAATGCACAATGGTCACCCTAGCATATCACGAGTGGAGCTCGATATCGCAATAAAGAGTACTTTTTATAAATTTTACTACGTGTTTACCTACTTTTTTTTGGGCAAAAAAAAGTTCTTTTTTATATTGTCTCAAGAGACTGATAATCACATAAAGTTCCAATTACAACTGGTTCCACTAGTACTTCTGAGAAACCAAAATACAAAAAGGGAGAGCAAATGAAGATCATACATTAGTTATAGACTGAGGGTTTATTGGTTTGCTTTGAAGTCTTTGATCAATGCCTTGCCATCTCGGTACACAGCCCATTTGCCTTCCTTTCTAGCCGCCTTCACCTTTGCAAGCTCTGACGCTTTGCTCTTTAGCTGAGTTTTTGTAAGTTCCTCTCCAATCCACACCGGAAGTCCTTTCAACTTGTTAGATTGTCTAACGATCTATATTCTTTCCTCTCTTTTTCCAAAAGTGAGTATTGTGTGAGCTCCTTCTTATCCAATGTCAAATTCTACATCTCCCCATTTGATTCCTGGTAGAGATTTGCTGAGTTTTTTGAAGGTCTCACTCCCACTGTCTTCTGCTACATTCTAGTTGTCTGGTAGTCCTCCAATCCTTATTTTCTTTGAGTTGAGTTGCCTTTCAACTTTCTCCTTTACTTCCTTCTGGACATGTGTACCTAAAGAGCTCTTTATCTCTCCTTTGAAATTCTCTTGAATCTCTCCCGTAAGCGTCGCAACTCTTCCATTTGAGTAGAGACTAGCTCCTCATCTAAAACTACATTAGGGATAGGGTTGTTGAGTTTGAGCTCAACAGTTTTCACTCTCTCTTCTAGCTTTTGGAACTTGTCTTTTAGCTCACTATTCTCCTTCTTGAGAAGGAGAACCTATTGTTGAAGGAGGAGGATGACTTCATTTTGCCTAGTTTTGGGCAAAGATGATGCTACTGTTGTAGCATAGGAAGGCTACTTTTCTATCTCTCATTGAAAAAATGACAGACTGCCAAGACCCCCCCTATTTGCAACATCAATATCGCACAAACGAAACAGAATTTGACTTTCACGCAGAAGGAAAAATTGTAGCTTAGCTTCTAAGGAACAAAATTGTTTTTTACTTTGAAGTAATCCAAGCAAACCTCAAAAATTTATGCTGGATTCTTTGTTTGTGAAAAAACCAGTCTGGAGCAGCAGCTTGACAAAACTTTGCCTGAAGGTCAGAAACAGCTAGGGGGGAGCTCCTAAAGTTCTTCTTGAGTAAGATCAGCTTGATGGCCACTCCAATCTAGAATCTAACCCCCTAGTCTGGGCCATGGAGTTCAACCCAGCTAGGAGTGGGAGCACGGATGAAGAAGAGAAGGGAGAAGAGAAGCTGAACTTGAGAAGAGAAGCTGAACTTCTATTCCCTAAGAATCAGTGTTAACCTACTTGTTCAAACTCTTCCTTAATTCCATAAGGTTCTCTTTCTTTTCCATTATCCTCACTCTTTTGTCATTTCACTATGCAAAGGGGTTTTGTCTTGTCTTCCACACACAAATCCTTGTGTGTGAAGATGTGCTAAACATGCACCTTTTACTATTTTCCCCCTAAAATTCATCTCAAAGCCTAGAATTATCCTCTTCCATTGTTTTGAGAAGTTCTCTAAATCCTTTTTGTAGGATCCTAGATTAGTGGGTTTAATTGTGACCCATGAATACTTTTTGTATATTCTGGGGATACATTTGTCATTGCCATTTTGTATATTGTTCAAGATGACAAATTGTAATTTGTTTTGATATCGGTCATTGTTCAATCACATCTTACCTATTTACTTGAAAAAATAAACACAATAAATGATGAAACCTTAGATATAATATCTAATAATTCTTGCTAGAACTTTACAACTAATTAAAAAATAAATGCCTAAAAAAGTTTTAAAAAATAAGTAATTTACCTTAGAAAAACTTTTGTTTCTTCAAATAATCTATGAGAACTAAAATAAGAAAATAAGAAATCATAAATTAAAGATTGACTTATAAGACAAAGAACAAAATTAAAAAATTTGACATTAACTATTTTTTTCAAAGTTTCGTGTAAATAGTTTGTATATATGGTTCTTGACAAAGATAAAAATTTGAAAACAGTTGGTTTCCTCAACAAATCTCTTCTATATCTATACAAATTTGCATTCAAAAATCAAGAATAAAGGATGATACACATGGGTTAAAAAATGCAAATCTTTATTGTCTATCTTCCAAATTTTAAATAAAGAAATATGCAAAAAACTTAAAATTTAATATCTTGTTATCTATCTTCCAAAAATTAATAAAAGATACTATGCTTAAACTAAAATCAACAGTTACCTTAGACCTTATATTTAAAAATCATTTCAAAATCTATAAACTATTCAAATAAATTAAATTCATAGCCCCAGACAAGAAAATGGACAATCAAACTAACCTCTTGTCATCTATCTTCCAAAAATTAATTAAAGAAATACAATGCTTAAAATAAAACCAAAGGCCACTTTATAACTTATATTAAAAGTGTGGGGAATTATTCACTGTCGGAAGTCCCTAGTATATCCATGTAACTAAGGGTCACATGTATCTAGACAATGGAAGCATTGATGTAATGGATGTTGATAGTAGGTACTAGGTATGAGTGAATTGAGGGACGTTGGCTAGATTCTATGGTTGTGTAGATTGAGATAATTGACTAGAAGAATGTGGATCTTGACATCCCATGAATAATGTGTTGACATTTCTCCTCTAGCCTATTTAAGAGGCAGGCCACATCAATAAAGAATCCTCATTTTGTGTCAATTTCCTCTCTCACTCTTAGCCATGCTCATTTCCTTTGAGTCTCCATAGCTACATTGCACAAACCAGTTGTTGTATACTCCCACTTTCCCCTAATATTTCTATTGGGCATACACTTTCTACCATGTCCTTTCTCTTGGCTACTTATTGTGGCTTCTATCTCTCAACCTCCTACATGTCTACTCTACTGTCTACTCTACTGTAGTAATACATATACTCTAACAATACGACAATGTGCATACACTATAAAAATATGTGAAGTTACTATTGCGACAACTTAATGCTTCTACTATTCAGTCATCACCTCTGTTGTTCATAGTGTAAAGATATCATGCAAATGCAAGTAGTAGCAGAAATAGCATGATCAATGCCCAAAAACTTTGTGGCTTGTGCTCATGATTGTCTTTGAAGCTTAGTCAAGCTAGAGTCTACAAGTGATGCTTGTCTAAATGGTTTGGTTGTCTACCTATGTGTGGAAGTGCCACTTGGGTATTCGTGATATATCTATTTTGCTAAGTAATAATAGGACTATACAAAACCTTAGTAGGGGTAGTCAAAAGGCAACTATTCCTAGAGCATGTATGCTAGAAGTTACAACTGATATATGGATGAAGGAGTAGTTTTGCTTATGCATCTTGATTCAGAAATTCAGATGTTTCAAATGAGGAAACCTTCTTTGTGTTACAGATTATCAGTCTATCTAGTTTTGATCATGTTTCCTATCTGATGTATTGGATTCACAATAGTAATGAAATGGAAATCAAGTAGTATTACTCATTTTGAATTTCGAATTGAATTGTTTGTTGTCAAAAGTTCTTACTATGTTTTCAATGACCCTTTGTTTATTCTAAATAGGTAGTTTTTTCGGATATGTCGCTACCTATTACATTGGTGATCCTGCAAATCAATTGGGCACATGGATTGTGAGAAATGCAGGAAGAATGAGTATGGCTTCTCTATGCAAGCACTACGGCAACAATGCATATTCTGTGACAAAAAGCAAGGCCCCGTCGATTTCAAAGAGGGAGAGAGTCCAATGTTTACAGCAGAAAATCCAAGTATTGTGCAGTGATGTTCAAGTGCTCCAATTCGTGTAACAAACGTCCGATACCAAGAGTTCCTGTGGTAGAATTCAGTTTACTATCACAAATTTGTGCCAATGGATTCATAATTTGAAGTAGATTATCTGAGCAATTGTCGAAGGTGTCAACTGGGATTGGGTTGCACCGAATGTGTGGCAGAAGATGGCACATTACAAGAGCAGTGAATTCTTATAGCATGTTCATGGAGGCATTGGTAGTGGATGTATGATGTAGAAGAGCTCGATACATCTCCTCGATGAATTGGCCATCCATACTTCACCAGAGCTCGGGCTACATGTCAAAGAAGTGTTTCTGAAGCGGTTCTGGGGAGCAGGCACAACATTGAGAGGAGGTCGGAGAAGCATCCGAATGCCAACTAGGTAGAAACAAAATCACCGATAGTTTGGAGGATGATGAATGGGTCCCTAGCTACACAACATTAGGGGAAGAACCATCCACAATTCGGGTGGTAATTCTGAGTACTACAATGCATATAATCCCAGATTTCTTTAGAATTCTTGGTCTCCTTTAGAAGCTTTCATTCGTGCAATATATGGTTTATCATGCAGCGTTCTGACTATATGTAGGAGCTCGAAGGCAGTTGTATGATCCACTCCCACCTCGATCCCGTCCAAGGATAATACCACTCGTTGTTCCAAACTTCCGTGCAGTCAACATGCAGAACCCCAGAGTCCGCTCATCTAAATTCAATGGCAAATCAAAAGAAGACCCTGATAGCCACATTGGGAAATTTGAGACTTGATGGGTAGCGAGTGGTTTAGAAGGACAACAGCTTGATGACACCATGTGAAGCAGGAACAGTTGGCAGCCACTTTGGTGGGTAAGGCAATGAGTTGGTTCATTCAATATGGCATGGGACATTTTGCTGACTATGAGACTTTAAAGCAGGTATTTCTTGCACAGTTTCAGCAAGAGAAAACACTAAAAGCAATTCTCAAAAAGCTTTGGCACTTGAAACAGAAGGATCTGTTGGTAGAAGACTATGCCCAGAAGTTCCGCAATCTAAATTAGAGGCTAGTCGCTCCTCAGAGACTATGACTCAAGATCAATTGGGAGATTGTTTTTTTAAGAGATTTAATACCGAATTAAGGAGTGTTGTGGCTAGGAGGGACACCCTGCTAGGAGCTAATGATTTTAATAATATGGTAGAAGCCACACAACAAGCTGAACAAAGAGTGGGAATGACCAAAAGAAAATCCAATAAGAGTAGGAGGAAGGAAATAGAGAATTTTGATTTGGACACACTGAGAGTGCTCTCAACGGAAGCAAGAACGAAAGAGGGAGAGAGAGAAACAGAGAGCCACACAAGTTTTGGTGGGTGCAGAACACCCTAATCTTCTTTTTCATTCATTTATATATGTGTTTGCGTATTGTACATAACCGGGGTAAAGGCAAAGGCACAGTGACCTTTAATCCCCACAACCTCCCACTTAAAGGACAATGTGCCTTTAAGGGAGAACAACTAGTGAGCATACTATCCAATGCCCATCAATACAGGACAATACTCAAACTGCTGACTAGGTAGACTCTTCATCAGCATATCTGCAGGGTTATCATCTATATGAACCTTGACAAGCTTTATGCGCTTGTCCTCAAGTACCTCCCTAATGAAATGGTACCTGACCTCAATGTGTTTGGTCTTTGCATGAAAGTCTAGATTCTGTGCTAGCTGAATAGCACTCATGGAATCACTATGCGATGTCGGTACACCTGTATGAATCCCCAAATCTCCCACTAGCCGATCAAGCCATATAGCCTCCTTGCAACCGTCTGTGGCTGCAACATACTCAGCCTCTGTGGTAGACAAAGCAATGCACTTCTATGCACGAGACATCCACGACACTGCACCACCTGCAAAGGTGAACACATAACCAAAAGTGGATCTCCTACTATCCACATGCCCTGCATAGTCTGAATCTGTGTACCCAAGTACATGCATGTCTCCTCTACCAAAGTAGATGCACATCTCCTTGGTACCCTTCATGTACCTCATGATGCACTTAACTGCCTCCCAATGCCTCTTTCCTGGATTAGCCATATACTGGCTAACAACTCCCATTGCAAATGCAATGTCTGGTCTAATAGCTATCATAGCATACATAAGACTCCCAACTGCTGATGCATAAGCAACCTTGGCCATCATGGCCCTTTCCTCATCTGATTTGGGACTATTTGTATGACTCAGTTTCACAAATGGAGGCAATGGAGTACTCACTACCTTCCCCCCCTCCATATTGAAACACTGCAATACTTTTGTAACATACTCTTTTTGTGAAAGTGAAAGGAGTTTCCTACTCCAATCACACGTGATGCGCATACCAAGAATATGACCTGCAAGTCCCAAATCCTTCATATCAAAGGCCTCATGCAACTTGGCCTTTAATGCATCTAGCTCATAAATATTCTTGCTAGCCAATAGCATATCATCCACATATAGTGCCAAGATTATCAGGCTATGATCCTTAGCCCTTTTAGTGTAGAGGCAGTGAAAATTTCACTCCTTCTAAAACCATGGGACCAAATGAAAGCATCAAACTTTTGATACCATTCTCTAGGTGCTTGCTTAAGACCATAGAGACTCTTCTTTAGCTTGCAAACTAAATGCTCTTTGCCCTTTTCTTCAAAGCCTTCCGGCTGCACCATGTAAATTTCCTCATGCAAATCCCCATGCAAGAAAGTTGTCTTGCCTCCATGTGCATAAGCTCCATATCCTCTGATGCCAATAGCCCAAGCATGCATCTAAGTGTGGTCATCTTCACAACTGGAGAGAATATCTCATCAAAGTCCACACCTTTCTCTTGCTTGAACACTTTAGTGATCAAACGGGCCTTGTACCTAGGCACATCATCACCTGTGACCTCCATTTTGTAGACCCATTTACATGGCAATGCTTTCTTTCCATGTGGCAAAGAAACCAAGTCCCAAGTCTTATTCTTCATAAGTGAACTCATCTCTAATTGCATAGCATACTCCCACTTGCGTTGATCCTTGCGCATCATAGCCTCTCTGTAGCAAGAAGGCTCCCCGCAATCAGTAAGCATCACATAGTCTACCCCTGGAACAAACCTATCAGGCGGTCTAGACATTCTAGATGATCTTCTCAAGGGCATGTCAGCTTGCTGTCCCACCTGCATATCAGCCACATTTGGCTCATCATTTCCACCAATAGATGATCCATCATCTACCCTTGATTGTATACCTGTGGGAGTACTTTGTGGTACCATTTCTTGCACATTTGGTGCATGGACAGCTTGCTATCTATCAACATATGCAAGCGGATTCACATCCTGGCAAGTGATTCTCCCCGTTTCCACATCCCTCATGGGTGCCTTATACATCTTCTCATTGAAGACTACATCATGGTTGCGTATGATCTTCTTTGCTTTTGGATCCCAGAGACAATAGCCCATCTCTCCACTTTCACCATAACCCAGAAAGATGCATTTCCTAGACTTAGGATCTAGCTTCTTTCGAAGCTCTTTTGGCACATGTGCATATGCCTCACACTCAAATATATGCAAATGAGAGTAAGAGGGCTTCTTGCCACCATGCCTCTTCAGGAATACCACCATCCAAACTCTTACTAGGTGATCTATTGATCACATGCACTACAGTCTTCATTGCCTCAGCCCAAAAACCACCAGAAAGACTTGCATTGGAAAGCATGCATTGCAACTTTTCTTGAATGGTACGGTTCATCTTTTCTGCAACTGGATTTTGCTCTGGAGTACGAGGGGATGTAAGCTCCCTCTTAATCCCATGTGTATCATAGAAATGCTGACAGTCATGAGAGAGATACTCTCCACCATTGTCAGTCCATAGGCATTTAAACGTTCTACCTAATTGATTCTCAACCAAGCCCAGCCATTTTTGAAATACCTGGAACACATCACTCTTCCGAGCTATAGCATAAGCCCACAATTTCCTAGTTGCATCATCAATGAATGTCACATAGTATTCAGCCCCACCTAATGACCGTGTAGGCATGGGACCACATACATCTAAATACACCAAATCAAGCTTTTCAAACTCTTTCTTTCCCCTTCTTTTATGGGCTGATTTAGTCTGCTTCCCATAGAGATAGTGCTCACAAAATTCAAATCAGAGAAACTCAAACGCGGTACATAACCCAAATGGCATAAGAGTTTCATTCCATTCTGGCTCATGTACCCCAACCTGCAATGCCACAAAGAAGTGCTTGGCTGCTCGGTTATTGCAACAACATGATCAAATACCCCTGATACATGTAAGGGATACAAAGTCCCACACTTGGCACCCCTGGCCAAAAGCATAGAGCCCTTCTGAATTTTCCAACTCTGAAAGCCAAAAGTGGTGTGAAAACTAGCATCATCTAGCTGACCCACTAAAATAAGACTCTTGGTCAACTTAGGCACATGTCTCACATGTTTCAAAATAAATGCATACCCATTTGCAAAAGAAAACTTTATATCACCTACTCCCACTATGTCACATGCATAGTCATTTCCAAGATGCACACAACCTGTCTTTCCACTGTCATAAGTGGAGAACCATTCCCTATGGGGAGTAACATGGAATGAAGCACCAGAATCCAAAATCCAATCCTGGGTATATGCATCATCTGAAGTGGTAAGCAACTCTGCAAATAAACTAGACATGAAGAGAACGTCATTGTCACTATCATGTGTGACTGCATTGATCTCCTCGATCTTCACTTTTCCTTTGTCCTCCCTTGGACTCTCTTCCTTTTGATTTGCACCCCAATTTGCATTCTTTTTCTTATCCTTTTGCTCTCTTTTCAGCTTGTAGCAATCCTTTTTCATATGGCCCTTCTTGCCACAGTGGTAACACTCAATGTTCCGTGCCTTGGATTTGCTACGAGACTTCCCTCTTTCTTGGGACTTCCCCCTGAACTATGATCTGCCCCTTTGCACATTTAAGGCTGCATCCTGCTTGTTGCCATCCATAGACTTCCGTCTAATCTCCTCGGCCAACAAGCTACCCACAACATCATCAAATTTCAGTACTCCACTAGGTGCAGAGTTACTGACAGCTATACGGAAGGTATCCCATGAGGATGGCAATGAACATAAGAGAAATATTGCCTTAGTCTCCGCATCAAAATTCATCTTTTGAGCCTGAAGCTGGCTGAAAATATTATTGAATTCATTCAAGTGAGAAGCAATGGAGACCCTTCCTTCATCTGCAGCTCAAACAACCTCTTCATGAGGTAAACTTTATTAGAGGTAGTTTCCTTTCCATAAGTGGCACACAGTTTCTTCTACAAATCTTCCATAGTCTAGTCATTTACTACAGTGAAATAAACTGACTCTGCAAGATGAAGTCTAATAGTAGATTTTGCTAATGCATCCAACTCATTCCAATCATCCTCAGACATATTTGCAGGCTTAGCTTCAATCCTTGCCAAGGGTTTAATCTGCTTCTTTTGAATAAGCACATCTCTTATTTGTTCTTTGCACAAAGAAAAGTTTGTCCCATCAAACTTTTTAATGCTAAAAAACTCCTTTTCAGACATGGAAGAGGATGCCATGATGCAAATGAAGCAAAATTCCCAAATGCTAGTGCCTACAAGAGAGAATCACACCAAATACCAGGTGCACCCAAATGTGTATGCCATAATAGAGTGAAATATCACCAAAACTCATGTCTCAAAGCATCTGACTCATGTGCATATACTATGCATCCATATGAGCAAATCTGGCCCAAAAGAAAGTGCCAACTGCAACGGCAATCCAAAATGCCAATAAGTGCCAAATGACTCAAGCATAAACACTGTCCATTAGCATATGCATTAATAATATCTTATCCAAGAGAGCATAGCACTATCAGTGCATCACCTGCAATGTGTCAAAGCTGTCCCTCAGCATAAAATAGCATCCATGTGCAAAGCGTCCATAAAAATAGCATCCCACAAGGCAATTTGGGCCTATCAGCGCATCCAATAAGGATCACAATGCATCCAAATGGCCTATAAATCATCCACTACAACCCAATGCACACCACGAATGAGCGCACACTGCTCAAACTGCAACCAGAGTGATCTGCATAAGGTATGCTCAAGAAATCGTAGTCCCACGGTAATGACTACTACTGAAAATAGAACCTGAGATGCCTCAAATCATGGGTGCCATTGCATAATTAGACTCAGCAAGAAAATTTGCAAATATCTCTCTCCTACTGGAACTCCAAAATCCCAACCAATGAGTGAGAAATGGGAGTCAACACTTATCCACTGCCATGTGGCATAAATCTAAGGTTTCAAAACCTTAGAATGAAAAATGCATAACAGAGAGGCGAAATCGAATACACAGAGATCTATAACTCTGAAAATCCTCCACCGAATCATGTAAGAACTGACAGCTAAGGGTTTTTGGGTGTCCGGAATGCAATGGGACAGACGGTTTTAGAAACCGTGGTCTCAATCATTGGGTCCAACACACGGACTAAAAAACGTTTTTGGAAATAGAGCTGTTTGTAAACTCCACCGGAGTGCGAATGATGAGCAACATAGAAGTTTTAGGACCTCCTCAGTCCACCAGAACTGACAGATCTGCAAATGGTTGCTCCAAACTTGAGTTCCAACACCTGGGCAGAAAAACGCAAAAATTGACAGAGTGAGTCAGAAATCCAATGAAATGATCCCAGATTCAAGAATGAAGGTGTTTCCAAGTGCCTGAAGTGAAGTGGACACCAAAAACAAGTAATAGTTGCCTCTACAAGTCAATACGGAGTCTCTATCATCAAAGGGAACATGGAAAAGCTCAAAAAACGACTTTTTCTTTGAAAACACTTAACAGGCTCTCAAAACCACTTTGCAAAACCAAAGTGACTTTTCCAAAGGTTCCTCCAAGGTCTCTACACACTCCGATGCAAGTAAAGTCGCCCACAAAGCTTCCTACAGAGCTTCTCCTTCCTCCCACAGAGTTGTTGAGCTTCAAGCATTCACGTACGCTTAGCTAGATCACCTGAGCTCTGATACCAGTTGAGAGTGCTCTCAATGGAAGCAAGAACGAAAGAGGGAGAGAGAGAAACAGAGAGCCACACAAGTTTTGGTGGGTGCAAAACACCCTAATCTTCTTTTTCATTCATTTATATATGTGTTTGAGTATTGTACATAACCGGGGTAAAGGCACAGTGACCTTTAACCCCCACACATAGATTCGGATGGAGACTCTGACACAGACAGTGAGAATGAAGATACTGATTCTGAGTCCAATGATGATGATTCGGATAATGAAGAAAAGAAGGCCAAATGTAAAAGAAAGAAGCAATCAAAGAAAGGGAAATCTAAGGAGAGCCCAAAGTCTAAGAAGAAAGTCAAATCCTCTTCCAAAGATGAGAAGTTGGCAAAAAAAATCAAACAGCATTTGAAAAGCATGGTATTGTCAGAAGAATCTTCCTATGAGAGGCCTAAATTTGAGTTCTATGGTAAAAGGAATCACAAGAGCACTAATTGTTGGTATAATCCAAATTACGAGGGGAGATTGACTCCTCATCTTCAAAACACCGGGGCAGTGTCACAACCATCTACAATAGTCAATCAAGTCAAAGTGAATGATCCTGCTAACCAAGGACGAAGACATGCATATCAAAATTGGGGAAATAATCCTCAACAATCAAATCAAAATAATGATTCTCAGAATTGCATGTATTGTGGTCATGCTAGACATTGGCAAGGCCCAGGTTGTGAGTTATGGTGCAAAGACTGCAATGAGAGGGGGATCCCCATTGTGCAGTACCAAACTCGATCACAAACACAACATCCACCTCGTCAACCACCAGCTCAAGACGATGATGTGCTTATTTAGTTGGCATAGATTTGTTCGAGTGATCCACCCAAGGAGAGGGAACAACCAGTTAGGCATGGAGAGAAAGACTTGGAGTCAATGTTGGCAATGTCCTGTGATGATATGGATTTCAAACCAGAAGGGGAGATGCTAGAGAAACAAAGTTATCTAGAAGCGCCATCACATGATCTAAGGGTCCTGTACCAAGTGAAAAGAAATTGCCTAAGGTAGTCAAAGGTAAACATCTGATTTATTGGAATGAGCAAAATCGAGTTCGTCAAGATGCTCTTAAATTTCTTGATAAAGTGAATGCAGGAAAGGAGGTTGTATGGGGAGTCAAAGATACCTCACATTCTCAACCATTCAAAAGACAGATTGATATAGCAATAAAGATGTTGGAGGATAAGACTCTATCCCCACGTATGAAGCTAGTCATGAGTAAGGAGGCACCAGTCAAAGAAAGTGATCGTCATGAAGGATTTCCAAAGTTGTTGGTGAGATCAAGAAGCATCATAAAGACCCACAGCTTGACGATCTGAAGGAACAGATTCATTCTCAAGGGAGTTCTCTGGTGAGTGACACCCACAACAAACCCAAACTTGGGAGATGCATTGAGCCATGGGGAATTGTTTCACAGTTTGATGAATGCTCAAATCAATATCACATTAGACTAGCTTCTTAATCTATTACCCTAATTCAAAGTAAAGTTGTTGATGAATTTGTCGAACGATGGTGTATGCCTAATGGATAAGGCAAAAGAGGAGGATGAGGATATTTGTGAAGTTGACCCCGAAGTTAATGCAGCACAAATTGAAGATGTTGATTATATTATTCCCCTAATCCAGGTGGAATATAAATCACAGATCATACCAGAGGTCCTTGATCCACCCTATTCCACAAGTTTTAGCCACCTTGACTGGCTACATGTTCATCATCATCATGGCCCTTACTACTTTGGGGTATGCTAGGGTGTTCTAGGGGTTGGTCCAAGTCGTGTAGCAATGCTTAGATCTACTTGAGTTTGGCAACTCATTGGAGATATACCTCATTCCCTTTCTAGCTCTATTGTAGCTCGATATGCATAACACTAAGGGCTCTCAACCTCTCTTCTTAATGACCATAATGATTCAAATTGAGAAGCTATGGTCTCTTGAGTAGTCTTTGAGTAATCCCATTGCTTTGTTATACTCATGGAGTATGGAGTCATGGCCGACTAGTCGTGAGATACCCATAGACTAGTGAGCTTCTCATCCCTTTCCTTCTCCCTATCCTCCAAAATCTTGACTACATCATTAGGCCCTCAGCTAATTTATAGACCTTGTGGCCACTTGGCACTAGTAAATCAATGCCTGAGGTGGAGTCCATGAAGTGGCAAGGTGTTGAGTTGTTTGAGCTACTTCTAATGCTGACTCCCTAAAGTGCTACCATTTTGCAGCAATCATAGTTGGCTAAGTTTTTTGAATAGAATAGAGGGTTGACACCCTCTCCTAGAAGTATGTAATATGGAGGAGGTAGATAGGGCATTTGTCGAGCAATTTTTGGGGATGGGAAACAAAAATGTCTATGTGGTCATTGTTGATCATCCCCATATAATTTCCATGTTGTTGACTTGTTTGTATGTCCCTTTTTCCCTTTTGCCATGGGAGAGAGACTGGTGGCACAATTGGGGCATTCACATCCTACCAAACATTTCCCCAACTAGGACCATGTTATCTTGTATGATTCAAGCGAGCCACAATGGTTTCAATTCCCTATAAAAGCACAAGGCCAATGCCTAGGCAATTTCTTCATCTATAATCCTTTTGATTTCTGCTACCAGTTCCTTAGAGATGCTGGTGGAAGTGTCCTTGAGATCTGTTTGAGGATCTCCTTTCCTATCTTGACTTCTATAAATGAGCTTTTTCTACTTTGTGTCTACAACTATTTGTTCCAAGTTTTGGGTTGTCTCTGTAACTTCTCCTTCTCCTTTAGTGCTATCTTTGTCCTGAATCTCTTCTCTTGTTGTACTTGGCTCAGGAGTTACCTATCCTCCTGTATCTCCTTGTTAGTCTCATGTTGATCATCTTTGTTGTTTAGCTCTAGGCCCTCCTTCTCATCACCAATAATGTTAGTACTCCTCAACTTTTTTGGATCCACTTGTTGTGCCTTCATTCCCACTTTTGAGCGAGTTGGGAAGGTTTGCATGTGAGGGGCTAAAGGGGCTCGGGTATAGTGGGGATGGTATCCTAAGAAGCTAGTGGAGTGGGAGGAGATTGATTAGCCAGGACATGGAACCCACGATCAAGAAAAATAGCCCACATAGGACAAATAATATCACAAAATATGTCGAGTGGAAGGGGGTGACTTTGAGGATGCGAGAATAGGAGTAAGATTTTGCCTAGACCAAGTTTTTTAGAGAAAACCTAGTAGAATAGGGGGTGGGAGCCTAGGTAGAGACTCCAGTATGGTTACATATTAATCCTTTGTTATCAGACTTGACCCTTTGGCTAATGAAAAATAATTCTTTGGACATAATCAAATAAATGAAGAACTCTTTAATTATGACAAAAAAAATGATCAGCTTGAACTTGGACTTGGAATATTTACATCTTTGTGACATCCCCTCAGCTTCTATTCTACTGACCTCAACCAAAAAGCTTCCTTGTAAATATCCAAAAGTTGTGGATGATAAAAGAACATGTCTTCATCCATCCACTTGGTGTTAAATGCCAAATAGTTCTTGAATTTTACAAGGTACCTATAAAATTCCTTGCCTTGGGGGGGCCTTTGCATACAGTATAGTACACAATCTGCTCTGGTTGAAGGACCTGCTCTAGCTCATCCACTTCTGGAAGATCTCCTATTACTAGCTCAGTAGGCTCTGGTCCTTGATGTTTCTTTAGAAGACTCACATGAAAGGTATTATGAATCTACAGACATTCCCAAGCCACCTACTCTCTCAAATGCACTCATCGTCCTATTGGTGATATTTCTTTAGAAGACTCACATGAGAGGCATTGTGAATCTACAACCATTCCCAAGCTTCCTACTCTCTCAGATGTGTTTATCCCTTCTGATCCTATTGATGGTTTACCCAACCCATTGGGTGTGTTGGTTAGCAATAGCATTGGGGATGGTCCTACAAGTTGGGGTGTTTTTGGCCATCTCACAACACTTGATTCTAACCTATGTTGGATCATGTAGACATGTCAGTGGGCTTGGCATTTCACACACACCCACACACACACACACACACACACACACACACACCTACACACACACACACCTACACACACACACACACACCCACACACACCACCCCACCTGCCCCCCCCCACACGCACACACACACACACCCTTGCCCTGAAAGAGGGGTCGATATGTACAACCATGTATAAAGTATTGGTATTGGGCATTAACTAATACATATGTATCAAGTGGATTGAGTGTGGTATAACACTTTTACCTTGTGACATTTCACTAATGGTCTAGATATTTTGCAAAATGTAAGCAAGAGTTATACTAGGGGGTTATTTACAACAACAATTATTCCAACTTAATATACCCATGGAGAGGGGTTTATACGAGGATAATTGGGGGAAAAATATGTGACTAAAGTAAATAAATAAACCCATTATGAGATAAATATTTGATTGGAGTAAGTAATTGAATCCATTAAGAGATGTAGTTCATTATAGATATGGGGGTATAGCGTATTATACACTTATAAGCGATACAATTGAATATACAAGGGATAATGCTAGAGGGTCTCCAAATACCTACGAGCGTACCACAATGGCATTGGGAAAACGTCGTATTATTCATGACCAACAGTATTTGACAAGGAACCACACTGAGAGACTCGTGGTCAATAGCAAAGCAAAGGGATAGATCCTATTAATACACCATTGAGAGTTAGTTTTATGCTATACAAATAGCAAAGCAAAGGGATAGATCCTATTAATACACCATTGAGAGTTAGTTTTATGCTATACAACTGTAAAAATCAACATTTGACAATGGATTGATTGCTGTGTGTTGCTATTCTAGCGTAACTCTATATATCTTTGCCAGAGATTCGCACTGGCCACGGGATAGTGAGCCGCAATGTGGAAAAGTACGTACGGACCTCCTTGGAAGGAGAGTATCCTCCACTCCCAAGGATACTACAGCATCCAAAGATAGTGCGGACGAGAAGAGTCAAGGAAAGAGGAGTGGGAGATAGCCTTTGTTCGGGGTACGTGCTCCAAGGGACGTGCAGAGACTTCATCCAGCATGCGGGACTGCACATGGACCTCCCTCAGGTAGCCATACCGTATGGAGGTACTTAGTAAGTTGGGAGCAGCTCGAGGAGGGAGAGATGTTTCACTCCCCTCCATGAAACTCGTGGATAAAGGCGTTAGCAGCTTGTTTATTTTGACCATTATAGCAAGCTTTTCCGCGATCTTGCATTGCAATCGTTCGCTACGCCATGGTGGAGGGCCAAGGATATACTGGCCCAAGGCCAGTGAGCCCCTTAGTCTAAAGCGGAGGCATTCGGTCCACCCCTCGCATGATATGGCGCGTCGATTGTAGAGAGGGGGACCATCTTCTCCCATATGGGAACTTGGACGCCTCCCTCACTGGCGGAGAGCTGAATCGCTACCATGACCGACTTGCGGCAGTGAACCCACACCGTGCAGCCGTCAAGCCTCTGCCTCCCATGGTTGCAAAATGTTTATTTTAGTAGGATTTGTTGAAATTCTTGCATGAGATCTCCGGAATGACAACCCACTTCCTTGCATGTGCCCTCTCTCTCTGTTTAGTTGTCTTTCCGTTGTAGATGAGGCCATCGTGCAAGGGCAGGTACTCAGGAACTGATGTACTGGTTGTTTTCTTCTACCACAGCATCGAGTCTATTGATAAAATGAGAGCTGGCCAAGTTGTCTAGGCTCTACAATATTATTTGAGGCCTCTTCTTACGTAGTTACTACGCAATGATAAGCGGCCTCCTTGCAGGAGTCCTCTCTATGACGTCTTTTTGTCGTTGAAGAAGTTGTCTTACAAATGCGGGTAGCCAGGAATGGGAAATTGGTTGTGGTCATCCCAGACTCTAACGCTGTCCCGGGTAGTAGATTATGTGAATGTGAAAACCAAACTGTGTTGTCTACGCTAATGTCTGACACGATTTATACGTACGTGCCCATAATCCATGAAGGTTGAGGGTGCGAAAGAAACCCCAGGATAGCCGAGAGCAGACAGAAGGGAATACTACATGACTCGTTGATGTATGGTCGAAGGTTACGACTTCGTTTGGCTTATCGAAACTGTCTTCTTAGCTAACAACTATGTTGGTCGGTACAGGCACTGTCGCTGAGGGTCCTCGAGGTCCATAAGCTGTGATAATTACAAGAGAGGGCCGAATATATCATGGTACTTGCTACGGGTCACATTTGAAACTTCATCAGCTCCATCATCATACGGTTGATCAAGTAGCTTGGTCTATAGCTTCCATATCCACCCGAACGTAACAACGATTGGCCCATGACTAGCGCATGAGTGAAAGAATACCAAAGGCCGGTGCATGAATGATGGAATGCCAGAGACAAGCTCAAGTAGTGTATTATTAGTAAATTGATCTGTTTTGCCTCGATTACTATGGAGACTCCCTACTTTTGAGATGGCGGAGAAAGATAATTGCTCTACATGGAAGCTCCTCCTCAGCGCATGAACCCACTCGTCTTCTCAACCCCGTTATAACGTCTTGGTTACGCAGCTACTAGGACTTTGCCTTGTTCGATGCTGTTGGACCCATGAGGATATGAGAGACCCATGAGCACTTGAGAGTGCAAGGATGGGCTTTTCTCGGGTCTTTTTGTTTATGATTTTCCAGACTTCATAGAAGATGAGAATTCAGAGTACTATGGAATGTACTGAACTTATGAGAATGATTTCGCATGACTTCATTCGTAGGTTCTAACATTCTCTTAATATTGAGAGTTACTAATAGATTGATATTATAGAAATGTTACGTTGTGAGCTATATACCAGAATATCAGTATGGAAAAACAAGGGACACTAGTGATGGTCTCCCTTTAACACTCATTTAACATAAGAATGGTATACAAAGGAATATACAGGAGTTATTCTAGTTTGCAACCTTGAATCTTTCTGCATTTATATTAGAAAAACTGAATACTGTGTGACAGCAATAAGACCAGTCCCTTTATATTTTGATATTCATAACTATATAGCTGAGTAGAGTTATAAAACAATATACATTAGATCTTATGAATAGTAGTATTTTAACAATGAAGGGAAGTAGCTAAGGAATCAAGTTTGATTTTCCCATAGAATGGTGTATATACAAGATCTATACTTGAGTAGGGACAATGCTAGTTTATTGTGTGTTATATAACAGAATGAGGGTTATTGCACAGATAGTAGAACTGTGTACATGTAGGAATGCTAGAAATTGAGATTGTACTTTTGGAATATAACTGAATAAGTGTAGTCCCCTAGAGGAAGTTTAGAATACTCCATATACATCTTTTGGAAAGTATCAAGGGAAGGGGACTTGTTAGCATGCTAATAATTATCATGGAATGACATTCTACCACTTTTTTATTACCATTTATTGATTATTTTTTAAGTTTCAAGTGCCAAAATGTGAGCGATTGCAAATCGGGAGGAGTGACACTGTGTGCCAGCATGGAAGCCTGCAGTCCCACGTTTAAAGATCCTTGTTCTAACTTGTTCCTTATGTGGGTGAGTTGGCACACTTCTCAACCAGATTTACAACAACTGAAGGTTTTTGATGATTATACTGGCACACTATCTACCACTGGCGGGATGGATAGATATAGCCAATTATCCTATAGTACTAGTTTTGCTTTTGCATACAACCTTTGGATAACAATGAGAATTTTGGGAGGTGATCTTCCTATGTATGGATGTACCATATACATGGGTGTTTTGTGATGACTCAGTGATCCATAGTTATAAATGAAATAGTTTTTTGGAAGACCAGATATGTATCCTTTTGCACTCGCCCCCTATTTACTATATGAGGGATTTAGAGAAAAAGAAATGTTAATGCAGTTTTGGGACAGCTTATAACCCCTTTCCTAATTATATGTGGATGCTTGTACCATAAAGACTTTGTATTCTGCAATGTTAATCTACATATTTATATTGTATTTTGATCCCTTTGAATGGAAAATGAGAAGACTTGGAAGAAAAAGAATTCGAAAAGTTTCATATATGAGAGATGATTATTGGAGCTATGAATGGTTGATTTGGGGTTATTAAATAGTTCTGAAGTAACAATGGGTAAGGGTTCTTAGAAGTAATGAAATAATATGATTCTAAAAATATAACTGGTATTTGATTGAATTATGGAAAAGGATCGTAGAAATATAGGAAAAACACACACTAGCCTAACCATTGTGAGGTAAGAAAAATCTCATGACTAATGGTTATGCTTGGCTTTGATTAGCTGGCCTCTTTATGGCACAAGGATTTGATGGTTCTCGGGTATGGAGATCCTTTGCCCGCCCCATCACTTGGATGCCAAGCCATAATGACTATGTTGAGTAAAAGAGTCCATGACAGAATCATTGCCTTAGACATGCAAGAAATGAAAGAACACCTTGAGTCAAATAAATTAATGGTTATGCAACTTTCCATCAACGATTGGTGCAGAGTCTTGGTAATCGAAAAGGGAAATATAGATAAAATTATGGAGGTTATGAATCAATTATCTCTATCTTTGGATCAATTAATGCAGGAGGACAATGTGGCTTTGGTGGAATTTGCAGAGAAGTCCCCCAATACTATGAGGAACCTCTTCATTTATTCTAATCTCCCTCCTCCAGCAAGGTTGTTATCCCTTGAAAGTTTGGGGTTGAAATGTTTTTCTTTACTAGAAGGGTCCTCCTCCAACATGACACATCATAGTTTTTGTGACCTTGAAGGACTTTTAGAAGATGTCCAAGAAACAATATTTTCAGATCAACTTATGTCTATAGTAGTCACTCTATAAAAGAGCTCTACACATACATACACTAATCCTTTTTTCCTCCACGGGTGTTGGGAAGTTGAATTGTTGGCATATGATAACAAGGTTTGGGAACTTCATGATATGAATTTATTGGCACCGTTTGCACCAAACATGTGGCTATTTCTGGTTGATCTTGTTGATTCATCAAAAACACTAAAAGTAGAAGCAAAAAGGCAAGCACAAGGCTTCAACATTAGCATCACACATAATTACCCTCTTTCCAACTTCTAACCCATGTCAGCTTTGGCTGCAGGTAGATGCCCTTTCCCCGTGGGTGTTTTTGGGAGGTGTAAGAGCCAAATATTAGAAACAGAAAGGAGAACTCCTAAGTACCTGAATGATATCTTCAATGTTGGCAGACCTTATATAAAATGCAGATGCTTGGAGGAAAAGATTGAGTGCAGAGCACAACCATTACGATTTGACCATGGAATTTGGAATATGTTGTACAATCTACCATCGTTCTTTTTGAACAGACCATTGAAAGTTGCCTTTAATTCATTTCTTTTATTCATGAAGGCATGTATGATGTAATTTCATCCATTGATGCATTTGACTTATTTTTTGAGATTGATGTTACTAATATTTATGACCTTTTGATTTATGAAGGCTAGTGATATGGTTATATTCTGCAAGGCTTCTCTCACATTCCACTACATGAGGGAGCTGGTTTTATTAGCCATCAAGAATTTGGAGAAGAACCCCCTTGCTTCATTATTACCCGAACCATCGCCAGGAGTGATGTCTTATGGGGAACTCATGCTATGGTCCCTTGAGATGCTACCTTCTAGAGCATTTCGATCTCGAGCGAAAGGAGATCAGCAGGATGCATCAGGTATACAAGGGGCCAGGGGCGCACATCCTATTATTCACTAAGGGATCACTATTCTAGTAAGATGATTGAATGGCAACCCCCTTCAGAGAGTTCGATGCATCTGGATAGTCCAGAATCTCAAGTATGACCATCAAAGATTTTAAGAGGTGGTAAGACTATGTTGTATACTGATACAAAGAGCAAGAACCTTCCTGCGTGACATTTGCTTTATGATGACAAGGACTAATTATTACTGATAGGTATGTGATGTGTGCTTGAGATGTATCATGATGTTACCACATAACCGAAAACTTTTGTTCACTAAAGAGAAGAAGTCTAACCTCTTCGTTCATGAACTATTTGATAACCCTCTACTTGAAATGTTTTCAATTAAATTTTTTTAAAAAGACTTTCTATCCCACCATAACATGTATAATATGACTGACATCATTGCTTGGAAATTTTTAGGTAATTTAGCATCTATACTTCGTAAACCGAGGATGATATTCAAGGATGGATCAGAGATTGCATGTCAATGTGAAACAAGTACTTTTAGGAAATTCATTAAAAAGGAATGGGGACATGTGTGTACTATTGATAATGAAATTGTTGAAAAAGTGGATCCCATGAAAACCCCATTCATAATGAAGGAGGTTAGGAGATTAACAAAATCCCTTTTCATCACTTCCACTGATAAGTCAGCTTCAACTCTCACTTATATTTGTAAGAAGTTCATCTACGATCAAGAAGTACTAAGGGTATCCAGTCGGGACTTTGCCAAAAGTGGATTACCAATACATCTTAGACCGACTGGATCTTAGACCGACTGGTCGAAGATATTCAAAACTTTAACTTAAATATTACTTTGGACTCTCAATCATTACCATATCTCATGGCTACCTTCAAAGATCACAAAAACACTTTCAGATGGATTACTAATGCACACCTTTGTATATTTTCAGAATTGGCTTCATTAATCACTTTCACATTACAAAGAATTCTTAGATCCCATCATGGAGTCATCCAAGGATATGCAAGAGCAAATTAAATTGGAAGCCAATATTACCATGAATGCATTTTGGATAGTTAGTTCCATTTATGAGGTAAAACTAAATTTACCAAAAAATATTTACTCAATTTTCATTGCAGATATTGGAAAGTGCTATGAAAACATCCCTTTAGATGGGTTGAAGAAGATTATATTAGAAATCATTAGCATGGCTTATGGAGGGAAGCGAAAGAAGTATCTTAAACTAAAATGGAACCGAAAAAAAGCTTCATGGAGCAATAGACGAAGTAAGACCCTTATATCATGGTCTGAGCAAGAGTGTATCATGGTCAACATGTGGCTACTAGAAAATATGCACTTGAGATTGGCAGACCAAATATATAAACAAGTCTCAAGTATACCCATGGGATTTTCATGCTCACCCCTGTGGTGTCATCTATATTTACATTGGTTTGAGTTTAACTTTATTAGAAAATTATGGAAGGAAAAAGATTGGGGGAGATTGTCTAAATTTGAACACCCCTTTAGATATATGGATGATATATTATTAATCAATATGGATTCCCTAAAAGAGTTCTTCAAAATATAGGAGAACGATGAGATCAACCCACTTTGGATCTACCCCCTCCAATTCTTGGAAATCAAAGACGCTACAGTGGATGTGCAGTGGATGTGCAAATTGGAGATGATGGTAAGGCTATAGGGGTGAGAGCCAACTTCTTGAGTATGTCAATTACTATTACTATCAAGAACAATGGAGTAGCCAGTGATGAACAAGTATGATAAAACTGAGTACCTTGACTACCCAGTGTGTAAGTTCATATGGGCATGTAGTAACAGACCTTTATCATTTTTTGAAAAAGTGATCCTTTCCCAAGTAATGCCCATACTATGCACTAAAAAAGAGGATTTCCATGCCTTTAGACAAATTAAGAAATTGATCGGGATCTTTGAGAAGAATGGGTTCAAGAGAGGTAAATGTAGAAAACTAATCAAAAGATTCCTACAACAAGAGTTCCCCAAAAGCCACTTGGACCTTCGAAAGTTGAGGAAATGGTTGGGTAGGTACACTTCCACAACCAACAATCCCTATGAACTTATAATTTAAAAATTCTTTTATGGGCAGTAGTACGGCCCAATCCATAGTGATGGGCAGTCTACTGCCCTCACTTGGATTGTGTATCGGACCTACGAGAATGCAGTAGGTGGGTCACACACACACACACTTGCCCTGAAAGAGGGGCTGATACAACCATGTATAAGGTATTGGTATTCGGCATTAACTGATACATATGTATCAAGTGGATTGAGTGCCGTATAACACTTCTACCTTATGAATTTTCACCAATGGTCTAGATATATTGCATAATGTAAGCAAGAGTTGACAAAATATGAAGAGGGGAGAGGAGAAGCGTGGAGATGAGGAGAGAGGGCATAGCTAGAGAGCACACCACAAATGACTAACTGTACACTAGATTTAGTTGAAAAAATAGAATATATATAAACCCTTTTAGGGTTAGCATTAGGGGATCTAACCCTTTTCTTTATAGCACTCTATAAGGTTAGTGCTATGCACATATGATCACGTGATGGTGCTATGCACACATGATCACATGATGTTGAGCGTGAACTCTCAACACCTTCCCTCAAGATCAACATCATGAAGTAGGCCTTCCCTCAAGATGATGATTCTGGGGAATCGAAGAAGGACTGAGCATTACATTCCATCACACCCCTTTAATGGGAATGTCCTTTCTCTCCATCAAACCAAGAGCTAGTCGATGTTTCTCGAATAGCTCTTTACCGAGTGGTTTGGTAAAGATGTCTACAACATTTTCTTTGCTATCACAATGCTACAGTGTGATGTCACCAAGTAACACTCTTTCTTTGATGAAGTGCTCTCTGACATCAATGTGCTTTGTCCTGGAGTGATATACTAGATTTTTGGCCAATGTTTGAGCCGATTGATTATCACAGTATATTGTTGTTGGCTTTGACTCCTCAAAGTAATCTGTTTCTGACAATAGTCTTCTAAGCCATATAGCCTCACATGCACCTATAGTGAGTGCTCTATATTCTGCTTCAGTCGAAGACAAAGAAACAGTTGGCTGTTTGTTTGACAACCATGATATAGCACCTTGACCAAGGAAAAATGCATATCCCTGTGTCGATCTCCCGATCTCATGATCTCCGACATAGCCACTGTCATAGTATCCATGCAACCGTGGATGATTTCCTCTGTATTCTATCCCAAAGTGTCTTGTACCTCTAATGTATCTCAAGACTCTTTTGGCTACATTCCAGTGAGACTGTTTTGGATTTGCCATAAACTGTGCTAGTGAGCTTACAGCATAACAAATATCTGGCCGTGTGATTGTCAGATATATAAGAGATCCGATGAGCTACCTGTAGTATCTGTCATTGACTATAGGCTTTTTTGAATCTTTAGTAAGTTTCAAACTCTGTTCCATGGGAGTGGCTGCAATCTTGCAATCTGCCATATGAAACTTCTTCAAGAGACTATCAACATACTTGAGCTGACTCATGAATGTGCTATCTGAATCTCTCCAGGACTCAATTCCAAGACAATAGTGCATAAGTCCAAGATCTTTCATGTCAAACTCTACAGATAAGTCTTGTTTTAATTTTCTGATGAAGCTATCCTTACTTCCTGTCACAATCAGATCATCTACATACTACAAAAGTGCAATACTAATGTCTTCCCCTTGAACTTTATAGTACAGAGTATGATCTGCATTGGATTTCATGTATCCCAGATCAGCAAAACAATTATCAATTCTACTGTACCAACTTTTGGGTGCTTGCTTTAAGCTGTAGAGACTTTTCTTGAGATGGCAAACCTTTTTCTCCTTTCCTGGTTCAACATAACCTGCGGGTTGTTGCATGTAGACTTCCTCGTCTAGATAACCATTGAGAAATGCATTCTTTACATCGAGATGATACACATTCCATTTACTGAGTGTCGCTAGTGATATCAAGAACCGTATGGAATCCATCTTTGCTACTGGAGCATAAGTCTCATCATAGTCTTGACCATATTGTTGTGCAAATCCTTTTGCAACTAATCTAGCTTTGTATCTTTGAATACTGCCATTTGGATTGTACTTCACTTTGTATACCCATTTGTTTGCTATGGCCTTCTTTCCTGGTGGAAGATCGCATAATTCCCAAGTGTTATTTTTATACAAAGCATCCATTTCTTCATTCATAGCAATTTGCCATTCTGGCTTGTCTACTATGTCTTCGAAGTACACTGGCTCTTCTGTAGCCATGATGGTAGTCATAAGAGCATAATTGGTGGTTTCCACCTGAATTGCTTTGCCTTTCTGAGCATATGTCAATCTGGCTGGCAGTCTGCTTTCCCTAGCAGACCGTTTGAGCTGTTGTGGCTCTACTTGGGGTGTTGCTGGCAATTCTTGCTCTTCTTCATCAACCTATTCTGTAGATGACTGTGAAGTCGATGCTTCTATCTCCTGTGTAGGTGAGGTTTTCCATTTTGATTCCTCATCAAAGATTACATCTCTGGAGATAATGACTTTGCAGTTGATGGGATCATACAATTTGTATGCTTTGCTTTCTTCACTGTAGCCAACCATGATGCATTTGCATGACTTCGCAAGATCCTTTTCACTAAGCATTGCTCTAGCATTATCTGCTAAAGTCCCATTTTTCCTTTCAGCTATTGCATTCTGCTGAGGAGTATCTGCACATGTGAATTGTCTTCAAATGCAATGATTTCTGCAAAATTTCATGAATGTTGAAGACATGTATTCACCTCCTCTATATGATCTCATGACCTTGATCTTTCTGCCTGTCTGGTTTTCTACCATGGCTTTGAATTCTTGAAATCTAGAAAACACTTCAGATTTCTCTTTTAGAAAATAGACCCAACAATATCTACTGCAGTCGTCGATGAAGGTCAAGTAGTAAAGTGAACCATTGATGCTGCGGGTCTCGGCATAACCCCATACATCTATATGTATCAAATCAAGAATACTCATGCACGAGAGGTACTTCTAACAAAGTTGGTTCACTTTTGTTTGCCGAAGCATCATGCTTCACAAACCTTTCCAAGAAACTGTAGCTTCGGAATCCCAATTGCCATATTTTGATTCCTGAGATCTAACAAGTACTTGAAGTTGACATGACCATATCTCTTGTGCCATTTTGCAGATAGTGGCATCTTTTGCATTTGAGCTGACATGGCATGCTTATTTGGTACTGTAGCTAGCATTCTATATAAGCGTCCTTCCTTGACACCTTTTGCTACTAGCTGACATCTTTTGGATTTGTCTCTGATAGTGCATTTATCACCGTCAAATATGACTTTGTAATTGTGTTCCATCATTTGACCTACCGACAAAAGGTTCTTGCTGAGCTTCGAAACATAGAGCACATCTTTGACTAATCCTTTTGTACCAGTGAAATTTTTCATAGGGATAACACCTATCCCTTGAACTAGATTCCGTGCATTGTCTGCAAGTGGTTTTGTCGGCAAGGCTCAAATGTGAGTGTAAGTTGCGCCGAAATGTGCACGTGATGTGACAAGCACGTAGAGCACAAAAAAAACGAGCGACTTTCCTTTTTGGAGCACCCTCAAATTCTTCCTGGATCAAGAGATATGACTTGATCTAGGTGGAGGGGCAAAAGGAGTGCAAACGGTGCTCAATGATGATGTGTCACTGTGAGTCACATGCAGTGATGATGTGGCACTGTGCTTAGCAAGAGGTGTGCCTGTAAAGCTCTGTGCTGAGGTGGCAAGAGTGGTCACATGAAGTGACTATGAAGCACTGTGTGTGCCTGTAGAGGGTCAGCTGAGGTGGCACTGCTGAGGTGGCACTGATGATGTGGTAGTGGTGATGTGTCAGTTGACGTGGCCTGGTGAGCTGGCAGGGGTGATGTGGCTAATGATGGCTTGATGACGTGGCTAGATGACATAGCTTGATGATGTGGCACTGATGACATGGTAGGATGATGTGGCAGTGGTGACGTGGTAGGATGATGTGGCCTACTTACGTGGCACTGATGACATGTCAGCTGAGCTATGCTTCTGACGTAGCAGTTGCTGATGTGGCAGTCGGCTGCCACATGTCAGTTGGATGATGTGGTAAGTGAGGATAAGATGATGATGTGGCAGACGGGCCACGTGTCACTTGGGTGACCACACCTCAAGGTGTGGTGAGGTTGAGGATAAGATATCCTCCCTCGTTGCCACGTGGTGCTAGGAGGGCGACCGGAAGTGGCTTGTCAAAATCTCTGAGATGCCGATGGAATCTCAGAGATTCGGTTGTCATCTGTGATGGTCTCATCTGTTGAAGATGCAGCTCGTTGGAGGAGCTGCCGGCGTGCTTAGTGGCTTTTCTGCAAGTGAGCTGTAGAGCTTGCTGAAGCCGCGAGCTTGTGGAGTCGCTGAGGCGTAGGTGGCTTTGTGAAGATACAGATCATTGCTGTGGCGAAGCTTGCTACAAGGGCACCGCTGTAGTAGAGCCTTGTTCAAGAAGGCCGTCGAGAGTTTGTCAGGAGTCCGTGGCTATGTATGGAGAGTAACAGCTAGATGGAGCATCAGTTTTGTTTACAGCTATGGCCAGAGTCGCCTACAGTTGCAGAGATTGGTGCCTACGGAGCACATTGAAGTCGTGTTGCTGTAAGCCGATTGGGCGAGGCCAGGGCTCGTTGATGGAGACGACTGCTCGTTGCACTGGCAGTCACTTGTATCTTGTGTTGGTTGTAGGTGGGAGCCGTTGTAGTAGTCGGGCTACTTGAGTCGTTGCTGCTTATTGTTTGCTTGTCTATGCGCTGGATCATTCTAGAGCTAGTCGCTATGTTGTTGGCTGCTTGTTGGAGAGGTTGCGTAGAAGTCTTCTGTAAGTCCATGCAGATCGAGGCCTTGCCTTGAGGCCTTGGACTGTGGTGGCTGTCTAAGCCTTAAAGCTGCTGGCTAACCGTGAGCCGTAGGTCAAGCTGCTGAATGCTTTGTTGTAGAACCACGGGTTAAGGAGCTGCTATAGATGGCTTATGCGAGAGCCTTTAGAAGAGGCTGTTGATGCAGTTGTCCATCCTTGTTGTGACGCTGGCAGTAAGTTGAGCTACCGGGCACTAAGCCTAGATGGTTGAGAGCCTTAGAGTTGTAGAAGGTCCTCTAGAGAACCTTCAATCGACCACTAATGTAGAGAACATAGAGGAGTAGCTCTCTCTCTCTCTCCCTATATTCCTCTCAAGCATTACACTCCCTATATTTCTCTCAAAGCATTACTCACAATCTCTCGGAATCACTTATAAGATCTCAATGGAATGAAGAGAAATCCTCACATAGAACCCAAGAAATCCTCACATGGAACCCAAGAAATGAACGGAAATCTCTTAAGCAATGACAAAAATTTTCTCTCGAATGGACGGAATTTTTCTCTCAACAGAAGTGAAGGGAAGGATCTCACAATCACTCAAGAGAACTCTCAATCTCACAATCTCTCTCACATAGAAGGATGGTGCCTCAGCGGAAGACAGAACCATGCTCTGATACCATGACAAAATATGAAGAGGGGAGAGGAGAAGAGTGGAGATGAGGAGAGAGGGCACAGCTAGAGAGCACACCACAAATGACTAACTGTACACTAGATTTAGTTGAAAAAAAGGAATATATACAAACCCTTTTAGGGTTAGGGTTAGGGGATCTAACCCTTTCCTTTATAGCACTCTATAAGGTTAGTGCTATGCACATATGATCACGTGATGGTGCTATGCACACATGATCACATAATGTTGAGCATGAACTCTCAACAAGAGTTATACTAGGGGTTTATTTACAACGATTATTCCAACTTAATATACCCACGGAGAGGGGTGTATACGAGGATAATTGGGGGAATAATATGAGATTGAAGTAAATAAATGAACCCATTACGAGGTAAATATTTGATTGGAGTAAGTAATTGAATCCATTAAGAGATGTAGTTCATTATAGATATGGGCGTATAGCCTATTATACACTTATAAGCGATAGAATTGAATATACAAGGGATAATGCAAGAGGGTCTCCAAATACCTACTACAAGTGTACCACGATGGCATTGGGAAAATGTCGTATTATTCATGACCAACAATATTTGACAAGGGACCACATGAGAGACTTGTGGTCAATAGCAAAGCGAAGGGATAGATCCTATTAATGCACCATTGAGAGTCAGTTTTACGCTATACTATTGTAAAAATCAACATTTGACAATGGATTGATTGCTGTGTGCGGCTATTCTAGCGTAACTCTATATATCTTTGTCAGAGATTCGCACTGGCCATGGGATAGTAGGCCACAGCCAAGATTTAATGTGGAAAAGTACGTAAGGACCTCCTTGGAAGGAGAGTTTCCTCCACTCCCAAGGATACTACAGCGTCCAAAGATACTGCAGATGAGAAGTCACAAGAAAAGAGGAGTGGGGAACACTGAGAGAGCCTTTGTTTGGGGTACGTGCTCCAAGAGACATGCAGAGACTTCATCCAGCACGTGGGACTGCACATGGACCTCCCTCAGGTAGCCATACCGTATGGAGGTACTTAGTAAGTTGGGAGCTCGACGAGGGAGAGACGTTTCACTCCCCTCCATGAAACTCGTGGATAAAGGCATTAGCAGCTTGTTTATTTCTACCATTACAGCAAGCTTTTTCGCGATCTTGCACTGTAATCATTCGCTACGCCGTGATGGAGGGGCATGGATGTACTGGCCTAAGGCCAGTGAGCCCCTTAGTTTGAAGCGGAGGGATAGAACGACTGATCGATCCACCCATCGCATGATATGGTGCGTCGATTGTAGAGAGGGGGACCATCTTCTCCCATATGGGAACTTGGACGCCTCCCTCACTTTCAAAGAGCTGGCGCAGCTGTCAAGCCTCTGTCTCCCATGGTTGCGGAATGTTTATTTTAGTAGGATTTGTCGAACTTCTTGCATGAGACCTCCAGAATGATGACCCACTTTCTTGCATGTGGCCTCTCTCTCTATTTAGTTGTCTTTCCATTGTAGATGAGGCCGTCGTGCAATGGCAAGTAGTCACAAACTGGTGTACTGGTTGTTTTCTTCTACCGCAGCTTCTAGTTTATTGATAAAATGAGAGTCGGCCAAGTTGTCTAGGGTCTACACTATTAATGATTTCATACGTGAAGATTTGAGGCCTCTTCTTACACACTTACTACGCAATGATAAGCGGCCTCCTTGCATGAGTCCTCTCTGTGATGTCTTTCCGTCGTTGAAGAGGTTGTCTTACAAATGCGGGTAGCCAAGAATGGGCAAACTGGTTGTGGTCATCCCAAACTCTAACGTTGTCCCGAGTAGTAGATTATGTGAATGTGAAAACCAAACTGTGTTGTATATGCTAATGTCTGATACGATTTATATGTACGTGCACGTAATCCATGAAGGATGAGGGTGCAAAAGAAACCCTAGGATAGCCACGAACAGACAGAAGGGAATACTACATGACTCGTTGATGTATGGTCGAAGGTTATGACTTAGTTTGGCTTATCGGAACTGTCTTCTTAGCTAACAACTACATTGGTTAGTATAGGCACTGTCCCTGAAGGTCCTCGAGGTCCATAAGCTGTGCTAGTTATAAGGGAGGGCCGGATATATCATGGTACTCGCTAAGGGTCACATTTGAAGCTTCATAAGATCCACCATCATACAGTTGATCAAGTAGCTTGGTCTATAGCTTCCATATCCACCCGAACGTAACAACGACTGGCCCACGACTAGTGCATGAGTGACGGAATCCCAAAGGCTAGTGCATGAATGATGGAATGCCAGAGACAACCTCAAGTAGCATATTATTAGTGAATCGATCTGTTTGCCTCGATTACTATGGAGACTCCCTACTTTTGAGATGGAGGAGAAAGATAATTGCTCTACATGGAAGCTCCTCCTTAGCGCATGAACCAACTCGTCTTCTCAACCCCGTTATAGCTCATGTGACCCTAATATTACGTCTTGGTTATGCAGCTACTAGGACTTTGCCTTCTTCGATGCTGTTGGACCCATGAGGATATGAGAGACCCGTGAGCACTTGAGAGTGCAAGGCTCGGGTCTTTTTGTTTATGATTTTCTAGACTGCATAGAAGATGAGAATTCGGAGTACTATGGAATGTACTGAACTTATGAGAATGATTTTGCATGACCTCATTCATATGTTCTAACATTCTTGTAATATTGAGAGTTACTAATAGATTGATATTATAGAAATGTTATGTTGTGAGCTATATACCAAAATATCAGTATGGAAAAACAAGGGACACTAGTGTTGTCAATTCTTGCATTAAATGTAGGGTGGTGAATATATCCTATTCCGTCATGGGGCCGGAGAAGACGGAGGCAAAAAATTGAACCTCCAAAAAGACTTCTTTTACCGGTGTATGGGGACCGGCTCTTACTAGTGTTAAGAGTGGACAAGATAGCTACCATTGGTGTGATATGGGAATCTCCCAGTCTGCAATTTTTGCACCAATTTTGGGATGTAAACTACATAGTCAGGTCCAAAAAATTTGTCTCAATTCTTGCATTAAATGTAGGGTGATGAATATATCCTATTTCATCATGGGGCCTATAAAAGATGAAGGGAAAATTTTGAATCTCCAAAAAGACTTGTTTTACCGGTCTATGGGGCCTAGCTCTTACTAGCATCGAGAATGGACAAGATAGCTACTGCTGGTGTGATATGGGAATCTCCAAGTCTCAAGTTTTGGGGTACATGAAATTAGATCATGCTAACAGTAACTCTAAGAGGTTCCAAAGGCAGGCAACATTCTTCATCATAGCTAACTCAACTGCAAGGTAGTGAAAATGCCAGGAGAGTTTCTAGGTAGCATTGACTTTGGGAAGGGATATGATGATACTTTGTTGTGTTATGTAGGATATTAATTTCCATTAAATTTGGGACATGTTAGATATAACTTCATAAAATCCTAAGTCATGAAATTAATACATTACAAGTTCAAACATAAATAATAGTTGTGAAGTTAATGCATTAAATATTCAAGCCTAAAGAAGAATTAATCAAGACCTAATGCACCGTACTAGAGACTTTGGCCTTACCCTCATTCCATAGACTTGCCAACGTAAGGCCAAAATTTTCATTCTTAAGAATATGTGGAAAGACCTTACATTTGGCCCACTTTTGGCGAAAAAATTTCATTCTAAAGAATAGGTGGAGTGAAATTGTGTTTGATAAATACAAATCAATGCTCAAGTTTGGACATAAATAAAGGTATCCTTTTGAAGATATTGGAACACATGAGAGAAATAATATTGAAGATACATGAATTTTTAGACATACTATTAAAGACAAATGAACATATAATGGATGAAATCCTATTGATGATACATGAATTTTCAATAGAACTGTTATTCAAAAGATTTGATGGATTGAATGTAGCTTTACTACATTATCCCTTTTACAAGGGTGTTTGAGTTTGAGGCTTGAAACATAAGAATGAATTTGTGTTGAAGCCTAGTGGTTTGTTAAGGATATGTGAAACTTAAAGTAAAAGTACTTACAATGGAAGGGATTATATCAAGATCCTATTAAGGACATGTGAACATATAGTAGAATAATTCTACATAAAATTAGTGGATCAAACTTAATGGCTCAAAAGCAAAAAAGGATGATGGTGCAACCTAGGGGCTACTCTACGGCACTATGGCAGCAATCTTTGTAGTTACTATCAAAGGTAGTGTAACTTTTTTGTCAAGGAAAGAGACACGAACCACTCCACATGACCTAGATCTGTATGACCTAGGTTGCACCGACTTGTTTCTTTCATGGATAAAAAGTGAACCTTAGATGATGCTATAGCACTCCCTTTTTTGGTCCATTATTATAGCACAATTGGGGCCTTTTGACCTAATACTAGCTACCCATCAAATATTTGTTGTAGATGTTAGGGGTAATTACCAAACTACTAATGGTAGTTTTATCACCACCATTAGTAATTTTATTTTAGTGTTCCTTAATGATAGTTCTTCTACTACTACATACAATATTACCAATAGTAGTCCTAATCCCAATGATAGTACACATAATATTATTACGACCGTCCAACTTTAATCATCATTATATCTATGAATACATATATATAGGTCTATCTATATCTATACCTATTTATTCTTCATCCAATACGTTTGCATTTATTTTTGGTGCTTTGCTTACTTTGAAACTAAAGATAATGTGATTTCATTATTGTTAGCATTCTTGTCAAACATGAGGAGCTGGAATGCATAAGAGTTGGGAGGCACATTATAATTTCTGTGTAGATTTGAGCCATTGAATAGCCCATTGATTTTGATTGTTTTCTTTCTTATTAAATCCTTAATTTGGTTATTTCACACCGAACATCACCATATCAATTCATATTTTTTTTGTTCTAGTAATGTCCTATCGCAGCATAATCTAGGGTTGATCAAACAAGATAAATGGGTGCTCACATTTAATATATTTTTGAGAGTCAAAGGAGAGTAGCTGTAGACTACAAAATCATCACTTTGAATAAATTTGGCAAGATTCTTCCGATAGAAGGAATAATTTCTATTGCACTAACGATGAAAGAAAATTATCAAAAGGCTAATACAAGGCTCAAAATCACACTGGTGCTACTAGGCTTAATAGTCGTAGGCTAGTAGTAGTACTAGTGTATTTACTAAGTAGTATGCATGCCTCTCCTCATTAAAATTCATAGTCTTCAAAAAGGTATAATACATAAGTCAAAATATTCCAATTAGTTTTATTGTCCTCATGTTGAAACTGACTTTCTCTTCCTTTGTCTCCTATGAGCTTCAAACCTTTAATCCATTAATCTCTCAAATAGTAAGAATGGTCTTGTATTAAGAGGCGATGATATCTAAAGTGATCTACAAATACTAAGAATGGTCTTATATTAAGAGGTGATGATATCTCAAGTGTTATACAAACTGTAAGAATGGTTTTGTATTAAAAGGTGATGATATCTCAAGTGTTCTACAAATAGTAAGAATGGTTCAAGTGTTCTACAAAAGTATAAGGTACCTCTTAGTGGCTGAAGGGAAGGGAGTGATGATATCTCAAGTGTTCTACAAATAGTAAGAATGGTCTTGTATTAAGAGGTGATGATATCTCAAGTGTTCTACAAATAGTAATAATGGTTTTGTATTAGGAGGTGATGATATCTCAAGTGTTCTATAAAACTATTAGATACCTCTTAGTGGTTGAAGGGAAGGGGTTGGAAGTATGGGCAAAATCTCTAGGAACTACAGGATGGTTGCAAGAACAATTTTGAATGTCATAAATGACACGGGTTTTTCAACATACGGGTGAACTATTTTTAAACATTTTCTTTCATGGTTGATAACACTTTTAATAAGAAGAACCATTTTGAATGTCATAAGTGCTGATGCAATCCCATGCTATGAAGTCTACAGACAGTTTTTTTTCCCCGCATATGGGGAGCATATGGGTGAAGTGATGTTTACGTTACTAAGTTCAACATATCAAGCAACACATTTGTTTTGATTATTGAAGGACTTTGATAATAAGACCCATTTCAAATGCAAAAGAATTGTTGTATTAGTAATGGAATCCGCTTTGGAGTGGAAATTCGATTTCTTTCAAACCCACATACTATTGTTGCATAATGTGAGTATGGCTCCAATTGGAAGTTAAGGTAGACTATAATTCGCAATATTGGTATAGTTACACATAGTAACATACGTTTTATTTTCGAGAATCTTCCCAAATAGTGGTTTCCACAAACCTATGTTGAGTACCTCGATAAGGAAATTGTGGAAAAGCTCGCTCGCTTTTTTGGGCCCGCTCGCTTTTCCTCGCTCACTCTATCGACTGCCTCACGATCTACCAGTGGATATGTGTTCTCTTTTGGGAGTGCTGCAGTCACTTGGAGCAGCAAGAAACAGCCTACAGTTGCCTTGTCGAGCACAGAGGCTGAGTACAGGGGTGCAGCAATGGATGCATGTGAGGTGGCTTAGTTGCATAAGCTACTTTATGATATGCATCAGTCTACAGATGGGTCAGTTGTCATTTATTGTGACAACATAAGCATATACACTTGGTAAATAACCTAGTCTATCATGCTAGAACTGTTGGGGTAAAGGGTAGTGTGCCCACCCACTTGTACGGTGCCCATGTATACTCATATATATATGATAGAGGAATAAGCTGGAGTAGCTTTTGCTCCACCACATTTTGGTGTCTCCTTACCCCTTTGTGTGTGCTCTCCTCTCCCACAACTAGTATCAGAGCAGGTCGTGGTGTTCGATCTACGGGGATCTGGTGTGTGCGAATCGAGCATTGAAGGAGCTTTGGATCGATGTCTCTCGTGGAGAAGACGGGGCAGCCATAGCTATGCTTATCTGCTGATCTGAGCTCCGAGAGCTCGAGGAGAAGAGCCTGAGGGGAGAGTTCAATGGAGCCATCGAGGGAGCCCAGGCTATTGAGGCACCCATGAGCGTGTGTTGCAGGACACTGTTGTAGAGCCGTGAGTAGAAGTGGTTGGAGAAGACATCATTTGGGAGCTTCATTGCCTCGTTGATGGAGGCATTGCTTTGTAGATACTTGCTGGAGATCGTTGACATTGGTGTTTCGCAACTCACGAGTGGATATCGTTGGAAGCTGTCGTATGAGTCTTAGAGGCAGCTTGTGTCTTGGAGCTCGGTCGTAAAAGCACCGTTTAGGCTTGCTGCTACTGCTAAGGCTGGAGCTTTGAGCGATGCACTCTTGAGGCTGAGCCTTCATTGGAGAGCGTTGTTTGGAGAGGGCTGTAGGGAAGCTCTTTGTAGATGCAGCTGCTGCAGATGGCTCGTGAGCCACTGCGAGCTCTTAGATGGAGTAGATAGGAGTCTCTTTCTCTCCATACCCTTCTCCTTCCCGTGAGCAAAGGAAGAGCAGCCCAGTGATAGCAACAACATCCACTTTGGAGAAAAAGAGTGAGTTCTTTGTTTTTAGTCTGGAAATCTGACAGTATTTCAAACAATAAAAGTGAGCAGAATGCCATTTTCGACAGCAAGTATTTGCAAATCCATAAGGATTTAGGCTCAGTGCCCAACAAAGGATTCGGAGAACTTTGGAAGGGCTACGTTTTCTCTGTTGACAGCTCGGTCATCCGAGTTTACAGTACAGAGTTATTTACTGTCCAAAATAGGGATAGTTCGTGATCAGTGTGCAGACAGCCATTTTGCAGACTGTATATTGGCAAATGCATACATGTTGATACACTTTGGCAAGTTGATGCATTTTGGCAAAATGATGCAGTAAATGTCACTTGGTATATGCCATTGGTGATGCATTTTGGATGCATAAGTGAGTGGCAAATGCATACAATTTGATGTTTACTTGAATGCCAATATAATGAGGCCATATACATGCAGTAAATGCATTTTGGGGACTCTTGAAAGGCATTTTTTATTCTCTGGTATGCAATTTCCAGAAAGCGGTTTATGCATTGGATGCCACAGTATGTGCAAGTATTTTGCTCAGAAATTGGATGTTCAATATCTGGTTATGCTTTGAAGCCCATGAGAAAATGATTGATATTCTTGACTGACAGGTCATTGAATAGTTGCTGCTGTTTTTTTTTTTTAAATGACAGAACAGTCATTTTCAGGACTGAATACCTCTTTCCTGGTGCGGAATTGCACTTTGTGCCGAACTGGAAAGTTGTAGTTCACTGAACATACTACAACTTTGCTTTTGGAAGCAAGTTGATCCAGTATAAGCTGTAGGAGTTACAGCCTCTGCAAAACCACAAAAAGTTGCAGTCTACTGTCTATTTGTAACCAATGTGCAGGAAGCTGTTTTTCAGGTAAGAATATCTGAGAATCCACAAGGATTTGGCTCTTAAGGTCAACTGATAAGTTGTAGATCTTTCTACCAGCTACAACTTTGCTGTTTATAGATTTGGCATCTAGTCTTTCAGTGAAAAGATATCGCTGTTCAAAAACAGGGATAGTGTGTTATTTTGCCCAAAGTGGCTGTGAGGTATTGTTGTAAGAATTTCTCTTGCACAACAGTGAATTGGGAACTCACAGTAAATTACAGAAAGTGATTGGGATCTCACTTCAGTCCAAGGGCATTATTAGCATTTTGGCAAGTCACTTTGGCACATTTGGCAAGTGGTGAATGCTTGATTTTGTTGCCAAAGGATTGCACACTTGAGGTGATGCATTGGTGTTGCAGTAAATGCAATTTCGATGCATTATGGATTTGCATTGGTGGATGCTACACTGATGTGTATGGATAGTTGAGCTGGGCTCCTATTGCCATTGGTTGAGCAGGCATTGCTCATTTGGTTCAGTGCATTTCTTACTTGGATTGCCAGGCATTGGCAGGTTACTGGGCTGCATATATTCTTGTTTATGCCTCTTTATGGCTGAGTGCTTTTGAGCATTGGATCAGCCAATTTATTTGGAGACCTGATTGGTCTGGACAACACTATATTTTTTGGTCATTTGGGTTGCCTATTGCACTATACTGCTCTTTGGTTGTGACCTATTGTGCCACAGACATGGCATCTACAGCTGGTAGTGCCCTCTTTGATATTGAGAGGTTAGATGGATCAGACTTTCAGTATTGGAAAGAGCAGATTTATGATGTGTTAGTGCAGAAGAGGCAGCATAAGCCCATTCAATGCAAAGGTGTCAAGCCTAATAGCATTAAACAGAGTGATTGGGATGACATGGATGAGCAAGCATGCTCTATCATTCAGTCATCACTCTCGAAGTCAGTCTACTTGTAGGTACAGGATGGTGTACAGGGTGTAGACTACCATGCATATGAATTTTATACTCGTATATGCCGGATGTATGACCATGATAGTGTTATGTTACAGCATGATGGGCTGAAATGTCCTGATGGGCTGAAATACAGACTTGATATGCACTCCAAAGGTCGATCAATTGGTAGAAACAGGTCATGTTCAAGGGGGAATTCTAGGAGCAAGTCTAGCTCTTGGACTTGTGTTAGTTGTTTCTATTGTGGAAAGTATGGCCACATGAAAAAGTATTGCTGGAAATGGCTGAGAAAATACAAGAAGAAGAGCAAGGTTAAGAATGACAGGAAGAAGGAGAAGAAGCATGTTGAGCTTCAAGGCGTGGATGCCAGGGTTTCCACTGATAGTAGCAGTGATGAAGGCATTCTTTTGTCTATGTCTGACACCTCCTTCTTGGCCACTGATGTACCCATTCTTGGTGATTGGATGTTAGATCCATGTGCTTCATGTCATATGACCCCTCATAGGTCATGGTTCAGTGCATATCAGGAATGCATTGTGGAGAGTGGTTTGATGGGCATTGATCATTCTATGGATGTCAATGGTTATGGGGATATCCACCTTGTTATGCCTAGTGGCTCTATTCTTGTTCTACAGAGGGTTAGACATATACCAGGACTTGCTACAAGCAAGATCAGTACTGGATAGTTGGTTGAGGCAGGTTATCATGTCTCTTTGGGTGATCATGCATGGAAGATTGCTAGAGGCAATCTAGTTATGGCTAGGGGATCACGGGTTGGATTCTCTTATGCATTGCATGTATCAGCAGGTGTCCAGGATAAGATGCTTATGATTAGTAAGCAGCCATCAGCTAGTTTATGGTATGCCAGACTTGGACATATGTCTACTGCAGGTATAGAAGCCCTTACAACATTGAGATACATTCTTGTTATGGATGTCTCTCAAATTTTATGTCATGATTGTGATGATGGTCAGTAGTCAGGATCCTCCTTTGTGAGAAAGATAGTCAGTGAGAGGTATCTTGAGCCATTGCAGTTGGTTCATAGTGCAGTTTGTGGGCCTATGCCTACCGTTTCACTGGGTGGCGCCTCTTACTTTGTGACATTTATTGATGCTGCTACAAAGTACATATGGGTCTATCCGATTCGGCAGAAGCATGACGTGTATGATACATTTCAGTGCTTCTTGGGTAATGCTAAAAATCAGTCAAGAAAGAAGCTATTGAGCTTGATGACTGATGGTGATGTAGAGTTTACCTCTTCTAGATTTCAGCATCTATGTGATACACTTGGTATCAGGAGGGTGTTGACCACTCCTCATCTTTCTGCTCACGATGCCTTAGCAGAAGGCATAAATCGGATTCTATTGGACAGGATGGGTAGCATGCTACGGTATGCAGGTCTTACCGAATGCTATTGGGCTGAGGCATGTAAGACAGCTGCATACTTGCTTAATAGATCACCCAGGAGATCTTTGAATGGTAGAGTGCCATTTGACTTCTTGACAGGCAGGGCACCATGTTATGAGCATTTACGTGTGTTTGGCTATGAGGCTTATGCTCATGGTTCCCGATCGAGGAGGTGTATCTTCCTTGGATACAGTGAGTCTAGTAGGGACTACAGGTTATGGGATTCTTCAACTAGAGAGTTGATACGCAGCCATAATGTCTATTTTAGAGAGGATGCTATGTTTGGACAGGACTGTGGATAGCAGAAGAGTGGTGTTCCAGGAGGGTGTAAGTGCACTGATACCTCTGAATTCTTTGTAGGGGCAGCCCATATACCTTGGAGTGGGAGGTTTTTCCCACGCTGAATAGGTTATAAAGTTGGGACAGCCACGATTACTTCCTGATTTTGGTCAGAGACGGTCAGATGTCTCGAGTATTCCACAGGTTTATACTCCTATGGAGATTGTTGATGCATCTTCTATGGACAGTTACTGTTTACTCCCAAGATGCAGAGTGCCTCTTGCAGATGAGGATGAGGCTATGCATGGTGAGGAGGATACCTTGGCTAATGATGCCCGATATGATCTCGATATGATCCATTGGCTGGTTATGCTAGGACAGATGTGGTTTCTGCAATTATTGACTCGGGTCATATTGCGCATGGGCAAGAATCATTGATATGTTTACTTCGTAAGTGCCTCCATGGCCAGAAGCAATCCTCTCGAGCTTGGCTTCATAGGTTTGATACCGTTATGAGAGCTCAGGATGTGATGCGCAGTGAGACAGGTTATGGTCTCAGTATTCAGGAGGTTGCTATCCTTCTGAGGTTACTTGCCATATGGTTCCTTATGGACAGGGATGCTTTGCAGTGGGATCTGCATGGTCTTGATGATGTTTGTCAGATACTTGGTTGTTTCAGTATGGAGAGGGGGAAGTTATTAAGTACTCCATTGCTTGTATTGGCTCCATACTTGAAACACAGCAGGTTTGACGATCACAGATCAGTTGAGCAGCAAGTTATGGTTGATATGGCAGCCATAGTACTTCATGCATCCATGACTGTGTTGAGACTTGGTTCTCATATGTTTGCCATTGGGGCTACACTTCCGGTTCTTGCTTCCGTTGCAGTGGGAGTTGGTAGCATGATTATGGCAGATTTTGGCAGTAGGGAAGCGGTTGTGGATATCAGGTCCTTATGCTTCCAGGAGCAGCATGCAGGTGATGCAGGTTGGGTAGACCAACAGAGGTCTATTGTAGGTTATGTGCTTATGGTCACAGGTGGTACAGAGACATTTTCTCTACACAATGATAGTTCGGGTGCTATGGACTTAGCACAGAAGCACATGGTGGTGAGAGTTCACTCTCCCAGTAAGATTTGGCATGAGATCTTGGTTGATAGGCATCTACAGCTTGTCATTTTCTATCCTACAAACCTGATGTCTGCTAGCAGCTTATCCTCTATGCACTTTGTACATTGTAAAGTGCCGATGGGCATAGGATGACGGTGTGGTCATCTTGTTTTTCAGCCTATGGCTGATTGTATTATATGTGTACTATACTCCCTTAAAGGCACACTGCCTTTATGTGGGAGGTTGTTGGGGTAAAGGGCAGTGTGCCCACCCACTTGTACAGTGCCCATGTATACTCATACATATATGATAGAGGAATAAGCTGGAGTAGCTTTTGCTCCACCACATTTTGGTGTCTCCTTACCCCTTTGTGTGTGCTCTCCTCTCCCACAAGAACAAAGCACATTGAGGTGCATTATCACTATGTGCGGGAGAAGGTTTTACTAGGTCTTATTGATCTAGTTTATGTCAGCACAGAGGATCAGGTAGCTGACATATTCACGAAGGCATTGGGCGCAGAGAAGCTGCGCAAGTTCAGAGACCTGCTTGGTGTGCAGGAATTGGGATTGAGCTCGAGGGGGAGTGTTGAGATATTGAACTCCACTCGTGATATGCCAGGGTGATCGTTGTGCGTTTATGTCAGTGACTTGTTAGCTACAGATGCGGTTGGTACACCGCCCATGAATAATAGCTGGATGACAGCTATCCTTATGTACTCTAGTTTGTGGCTTAGTTAGTATGCCACCTTAGTTAGCTGAGTTTGGTTTGAGACCCACATATAGGGTTCTTCTATTTCTTTGTACTAGAGTTCTTTTGGCTTTCACAACTAAGAAGAGGAAAACTATTTTCAGCCTCCACCTTTGTGTGTATTCCCCCATTGTGTATGTGAGAAAGCCACAAGTGAGACTCCTTCCTTCTCTCCGACTATCTTCACACTCTTTTGGTAAAAAAGTCAAATTGTATTTGCAAAAACTTGAGCTTGAAGAAGTCTTGGCAAGCATAACTTTTATTGAAGAGGAGAGTATGCAAACCTTCCACCATCCAACAAGAAAACATGATAAGAACTAGCTTAACTTTAGTTGGGAAGATAGGTGTCATAAACACCCCTTCCTTGTTATCGGATCACAATAAAATAGAAGCTTAGCCACAAATTTTAATAGCTCGATGTAAAATTGTAAGTATAAAAGATGGGTTTTTAGAGTGTGGATTAGTGAACTAGTTTGAAATAAATATGGGGGGGTAGGTTTGATTTGAAAATAGGGAATTATTAATTAGATGTGAGAATGTGAGGGGATTATTTGAAAAAAAAAAAAGGGGGGGGGGGGGGAGAGGTTTATATGAGTAATAGAAAGTGGGAAATGATGAAACAAAAGAACATAGAAGGTACGAGAGTAATAGGAGAGTAAATTTTAAAATTTAAATAGGGATACAGTAGGGTAAGTAAGGAAATCATAAGTAGAGGAAGAAGTAAAAAAATAAGGAGAAAAAGAAAGAACCTAGGTGAAAAGAACATTTAATAAAAAATGAATAAGGTACTAATTAGGGATAAGATGAATAGGGAGAGGTAGATAGTAAAGTAACAATTAGGAAAATGTCAACTAAAAAGTGGGAATAGAAATAAAGTAAAGAAATGAATCAAGGAGTTAAAAAATGTAGCTATAAAGGGAAAATAATATAAATCGAGAAGGGGAAATAAAAAAGAGTAGAAAAGGTGAGATAATGCATATAGAGAAGGGGGAGGGAGATGAGAAAAAAGAGGGGTTGGGTTTAGGGTTCTAATTAGTTTTATCAGTATAGAAGGTTTAGAAGGGAAAAATAACATGTAGAATAAGGAGTGAAGGGGGTCATCAGGTTTTGGGGTGGGGGGGGGGGGGGGGGGGGAGTTTAAAAAAGAAGGGGGGAGGGGTTTAGATTAATGAGGAGAAAGGGGGCAAAATTAAAAAGGAAGGAGGGAGGGCCTTTATTAAAGGAACTGAATGTAAGAGAATAAAAGAAAGGGGGGAATTATGAGCAAAAATCAAGGAGTGATAAGAAAAGAGGGGGGAGGGGGTGTGTGTGTGTGTGTGTGTGTGTGTGTTCGTGTGCAAGCACACATGCGTTATGCCTAGCTAACTACATTTCTAACTTTAAAAGCTGACCATTTTATTCAAAGTTAGTACCCAATAATCAAATGCATCAAAGTAGAGAATAAGACCATTTCCCTTTCACTATAAAACATGTCATCCAATTTTCCAAAGCCTGTCCATCTACAACCCATAGAAAATCATAAGTGATAATAACATCTCAACCCCATTTGCAGTTTTCTTGAGAATAGCACATATATATCCAAATCTGAGGCAAAATGACCATAAACGGATCTCTCAGTCTTGCTTCAAAATCCACACAAATATGTGAGAGTTCCATATGGGAAAATGGACCTCCTCCAAAAATTTGGGTGACACCATAAAGCTATTCTTGAAGGGACATCATATACTATGAGCTACAAAAAGAACACTTTGAATTGCCAATAGTAACATCTCCACCATTAATTTATAGCCAAATATATCAATCTACAAATCTAGTTGAGAAACAAAAATAAAATTTGGAACCAAATCTGATTGTTGTGGAAGCCAAGCTTCAATGTTGGCACACAGTTGTTATCCATGTCACTCATCCCGATTAGCAATATCAAACCATTCTGGCATTTAATTCTGCAATGGTATATTCTGCTATTGGCAATGCAAAAAAATGATAGAATGTCAATATCACAATAACCTCCGTAAAGGAAATAATTCTGTAGTGTGGGTAATTTCATAAGGATCTAAATCCTCTTTTGAGAATTAATGACTACTTACAAGTCTCCCTTCATTGAAATTCTTATTTTAAGACTTTGAGAAATACTTTAAAATAGTTTTTGGAAATAGAACTCTTTTTCAATAAAATTACTAGGTTCAAATAACATCTTAACATCTACAAAAATCTTTCACATGGTTCTACTGCTTGTAATACTCATAAGTCCACTAAGTTAACTTCCTATTCATATACAAATCATACGAATATACAATCCTTTGAAGTTCAGAAACAAATATAAGGTATGGTCTTTGAGAGGAACCTTTAA